>NC_069145.1:37099065-37137891 GCF_943734635.1 Anopheles cruzii
TATTTTGCATACGCTCTTCATAACATCACTCATAAAATTGGTTCCCTGATCTGTAACTACTTCTTCAGGTACTCCAAACCTGCATATTACATTTTCTACAAACGTGTGTGCTACGGTAATTGCTTCTTGATTTTCCATCGCGGCCACAATCAAATATCTAGTGAGGTCATCTTGTATAACTAAACCATAACGGTTTCCTTTCTCCGTCTCAGGCAACACAACAATGTCCATAAACAATTTTTCTAATGGTTCAGATGCCGTTGTCGTAATTTTCATGGGAATCCGATTAAACCTACAGATCTTATTTCTCTGGCATGATTCACACTTTCGCACATACTCTTCAATATCCCTTTTCATACCCTTCCAGTAATGACTGGCTGCAATTCTTTTCCGCATCCGTTTTGCTCCAACATGCCCCCCTAATGGTGCATCATGAAACTCTTTAAGCAACACTGGAACTTCATTGGTCGCTACCTCGATTCGTTCTGAAGCTGCATTATACATAGAAAAAGTTACTTGTTTCTGTTCACCTATGAATTGAATCATTTCAAATATTTCAAATTGCTTGATTTTTCTGTATGAAAGAATCGGTATTTCACACTCGGGTTTTTCTAGGTCAATTACTTTTGTAAGACTGTAGTGAAAACGTTCCAGAAACAGTTTACTGTTTATCACGGAGTTACTTTTTCCTTCTAGAACAATGCCTATGATTTTGGCTTCCGGAATGTGAATTAAGTTATTGTCGGTATAATCTCTCAATCCGTGTGGTATATCCCATAGCTTTGAAATTTCGAGTGTTGCTGTTCTACTGTTAAGAATTACTATTCTGTAGCGAGAGGGATCGTCCTCGAATTTCTGTTTGAAACTTATTTTTCGCACGTCTATCTTTTTCTGTGATCGCTGAACATGGAATTGATCATCTAACTCTGTGAAAAAAAGATTATCATTGGATTCTTCGTTGTCTATGGCAGGTAAATTCATGAGATCTTGAAGATGTGAGTCAATATCGTTTGTGCTAGGATCGATATGGGCGGACTGTTGAGCTTGCTTTTGTTCGGTTTTTTGTTGCACCTGTTTTGTTTGTAGCCGAGTTGTCACTGCCACGATGGGTGCACCTTCATTTTCCTTGATCGACTTGCTTTCTATCCCTTCCGTGGGTATTCGAGATAAGAAATCCGCTACAAAATTCTCTTTACCCTGTTTATAACGTATATCGCACTCAACTCCTTGCAACTTCAGACGCAATCTTGTTAACGTGGGTGATGTTTCCTTCAACCTCCAAATAGAAACCAACGGTCGATGATCAGTATATACAATAAATTTCTGGCCATAGACGTAATGTCGGAAATAGGAAGCGGTCCAGACAATAGCTAACAATTCCTTCTCTATGGTATGGTATTTTTCCTCCGCGCCTATCAGTGCTCGACTGGCATATGCAATTGGACGGTCCACCGTTTTCTCGTTTGATAACACTGCACCAATTGCATATTTACTAGCATCCGTTGTGAGAACAAATGTATCAGCGTAATTCGGTCTTACCAGAAGGGGTTCACTTATTAGAGCAGCCTTGAGGTCATCGAATGCTTTCTGGCAATCGATTGTCCAGTTAAACTTGCTATTTTTCTTCAGCAAATCGTTCAATGGTTTCCGAATATTGGCTACTCCAGGTATAAATTTAGCATAAAAATTCACTGTTCCCAAAACGGACCTAAGTTGCCTTACGGTAGTTGGAGGTTTAAGACTCGCGATTTTGCTTACGCTCTCCTTTAATGGTTTGACACCGTGTCGATCAATATGGTGTCCTAAATATTCAATTTCCTGTTGGAGAATTTGGCATTTCCTTGGTTCTATTCGTAGGTTGTGTTTGCGAAGCCCTTCCAAGACCTTTTCGAAATGTTCATTGTGTTCTTCTATCGTTCTACCGAATACAACGATATCATCAAGGTAAACTACGGCTCTGACATCTGGGATCTCATATAGAACGGTGTTCATTAGTCTTTGAAAAGTTGATGGACTATTTCTAAGACCCATTGGCATGCGTAGGAATTCATAATGTCCGTGTGGTGTTGAGAAGGCCGTTTTCTGTGCGTCCTTGGGGTGAATTGGAATCTGGTAAAACCCTGATTTTAAATCTATTGTAGAAAAATATTTGCTGTCACCTAACACGTCCAAGATTTCTGTGATGAGTGGAATGGGATATACAAATGGTTTTGTTATAAGATTCAAATCCCTAAAGTCTACTACGATTCGATATCGCCTGTTACCAGTTGCATCTACTCTCTTCGGGATACATAGAACGGGAGCGTTCCATGGGCTAATGCTGTGCTTAATTATTCCCTGTTCAAGCATTTCGTCGATTTGCTCTTTTACGTGTTTCTTTGCAATCTCCGCCAATCGATACTGTTTTTTATAAATCGGTGTCTCATTGGTTGTCTCTATCTCATGCATTGTTGCATCTGTGCAAGTAAACTCGTCCCCCTCTAGGAAAAACACATCGTTATATCTTCCTACAATTTCTTTTAACTTTAATTCGCCTGGCTGAATCTTCAAGATTTCCCCTAATTCCTTCATTCGATCTGGTCCCTTTATCTTCTTCGTATTACGATAGTCCACTAAATCGCAATCGAGGTTTGACTCCAATTCTATTTCTCTGTCCCACTCTTCATCCTCTTCTAAGTGTTCATGATACACACCCTGTTCTTCTTCTGTTATCAATAAAACTTTTCCTGGGCATGTAGTCAAAGGCGTCAGCCCATGTTGTTCTGTCAATCCGTCTTCCATAATTTCATTCTCTGTACTCTTATCTTTCATGCTCTCGTTCTCTATATAATTATTGTTTGTTACTGTTTCTGTTTCCGTTAGCTTGAAAATTACCTCCTTCTTCTCTGCTTCTGGGTACAATGTCACATATCCTTCCTTGTACTTTATTTCGGCAGCATACCGATGTAAAAATTCCGCTCCCAATAATCCTGGCCACGGTAATTCCTGCACTAAATGAAACTCTGTAGGGAAACATACTCCACTAATCTCTAAACCTATTTCGCAAATGCCCAAAGTTTCAATTATTCGCCCACTTACTCCTGTGAGTTGTGTTATCCCTTTTACGTTTATACCTTTAAACCCCAAGCTAACAGCCTCCTTCCAACGCATTAGATTCACTGAAGCCCCTGAGTCTATCATCAACTGAACAGAACTTGATTCCTCCCTATTACTCTTTAGTGTGAATCCAATAAGTCCTACTCCGATACATTCCAGTTCCTTTTTAATATATTTTGGGCGATTCTCTACTACTTGCGCTACTCCTACTTCTTGTGAGTAGTATTTTTTCTGGGAACCTGCGTCGTCACTACGATTACAAAAGATCCCTTGTTTTAGTTTTTTTGATATTTTTCATTTTGCCCCGAGTGTGAATTTTGATTCAACGGCTGTCCGTATTGGTTGTTACTTAGCTCTTGAGGGTTATTTCTTTGCTGTTGGTGATTATTTCCTCTAGCTCCGTATTGTTCCTGCTGCCTACCTTCAAAATACGGGCGTCCGTGATGGGCATTATTATCTGACCGTGGCATCTGACCGTGATTGTATCTGTGTTGTCCTGGACTGTTGTGGTGTTGCGACTGATACGTTTCTCTCCATCCTGTTTGTCTTTGCCTATGCTCTTGATAGTTTGGCATATAATTCCCTGGGTTCCTGTTTTGTGGTTCTCGCGTTTGTTGTTGTTCGTGAGTGACATTGAATTTATTAAATTTGTGGCGCTGATTACCTATGTGCAAATGCCTAAGTCTCTCTTCGATTCGCTCCTCTTCTACGATGTCTCCGTGCTCGATCTCTATTTGTTTTAGCATTTCTGCTAGTTCCATATTTTTGTAGTTCCTTGCTCGGTCTTTAAGTGCGTTACTTTTTAAGCCTCCAATGAAGTGCAATCGTAAGTTTCGTTGGGCATATGAGTTCAAATCGCCCCCTTCGTGTTTTTTCATATGATTAAGAAGATCGATTGTCCTCTTCTTGTAACTCTGAAAGGGTTCATGTACTCCTTGTTCGAGGATTTCTATTTTCGACATGAGTTCCTCTAGTCTCATTTCCTTTCCAAACTCATCTAGCAAATTTGCTTTAACTTCCTGCCAGTTTCTACCTTTTATTCTAGAATAAGCTGCTGCTGCAGGTCCTCTCAATTTAGAAACTACCGCTCTTACTAGGGCCTCTTGCGACTGGTTTTTAGTAATAAGCGATGCCAAATAATCGCCTTGGTCGATAAAAGCTTCTAGCTCCTGTGCATCGCCTGTGAATTCTGGCAGCAGGTTTAGCGCCTTCTCAATGATCTCTTCTGACGTCATGGTGAATACTATTTTATTTTTAATGGTCGTATTACCTTGGAATTCTTCTACGTCTGAGGAAGTCGGCGAATCAACTGCACTTGCCCGGGGGGTACTGCTTCGAAGCACTCGTTCGGTCATCGATGATGATGACGACTGGCTGGTAGAGCTGCTGGTGTTTTTACGCCACGTAGTATTCCAATTCCGTAGTTGTCGTCTGTCGTCCTTCTGGGTTCATGGTCTGGCAGCACGAACGTCGCGTTACGGATCCACGGCACACACACTGATGAAAATCGTAGGCGTACACACTGATGAAAACGACGATAGTCACTCGTAGGCGCACACACTGATGAAAACGACGATAGTCACTCGTAGGCGCACACACTGATGAAAACGACGATAGTCACTCGTAGGCGCACACACTGATGAAAACGACGATAGTCACTCGTAGGCGCACACACTGATGAAAACGACGATAGTCACTCGTAGGCGCACACACTGATGAAAACGACGCGCGCAACTTGGAGCGCTTAGCGAAAAAAAACCGGGACACAAATTTGTTTACGCAGATAGTTTGCGTATTCCACGAATTGGAATCGGATCAATTATCCCACCGGGACATAATCTGATTCCTTGGGCAATCGATGCCACCGCTGTTCACCACTTGTAGAGGTTCGTGGAAAATGATGATCGAAGTCCAGACTCTTTTGTTGCGTTTTTTTTCCGATTCCTCTTTATTCCACACTTCTCTTCCTGGAAGTTCACGTCTCAGCGGCCGATTATACAATGATGTTCGCAACGCATTTGTCGCTGGTTTTAATTCCTTATATACTAATCGCAGGTATCGGCGTTATCCACTTCCGGCGTCGGGTGGAGAATGCTTACTTCTATAAATACCGGCAGAGACCGGGCTTTCGCGTCATTTTGCCGTTAGCCTCTGGCACGGTCTCTGCAATGCCTAGGAAAAGTGGCGTTTATGTGCCCCGCACCTGAAAGTCTGCCGAAGAAATATCGATCCCGGGGTCCCTTCAATCAATCTTTGTCCGATCGGAGTGTGCTTGCGAGTGACAGGCGGACCTCCAGGTGCACGCTTATGACATTTAATTGTCTTCGGTGGAGCTGTTGATTTATTAACCTCACTTTCTTCGACCACCGGACCGGACCGGACCCGTAGACCTGTAGCTAGAAAGTAGCATTCATAATTTACTTGATTGCTCACTCGCACGGTTTTTCGGTGACGCGGTTTTTACTGCAGTGGTCGAGGACACACACGAGGACCCGGGACACCCAAGGCCCTGGGCATAGCTAGAAGACAAACATTAGCCTAATGCGCTAATTCCGTCCCTGCCCCCGGGACGGACACGACACCGCGGGACGACACTTACATTTCCGCCCGCCAAAGGATACACGGGCGGCGTGTGGCGGCGTTACTGCCCGTATGCATGCATAGGGATGTTTGGTTGGGGTGTGCTGAGCTCATGAACTATATACTGAGTCCCTAATAACACCTCCCGGTGGCCGCAGTTGTCGCCGAAGAAAAGCACTTACACGTACCGCACGGCCGCTTATCGGTTTCCGGAAATCTGGATGGAAAATTGTTATTAAATTTATCATACACATACGCGGTGCGGCCTCGCACCGGGCACCGGAAACCGAAGGACAAAGTGCGATTTCCCGTATCAGTTTTGCTTCCCTTCCCATGCGCGCTGCATTTTATTTCGACGGAGCGCGGACATGTTCTTTCGTGTTTGTCCGTCCGTCCGTTCGTCCCCGTGTGTTTCTTCCAGCCGCACCTCGCACGGCACGAAAAGTCGCCGGATTGTGTCTTTCTCGCACACGGAAATATGGCCGGCCGGACATTACCGGGTGGCATTACTGGAATGTGTGTGTTGGTGGCAGGTAATTGTCTTTACGTGATTTATGAATAAATTAGAGCGAACGACGGACCGCGTGGAAGGTCGGTTTTGGTAGCGAGAAATGGATGTTGATGAACATTAGCCTGATAGCGAGACCATGCAGCACCGCAATGTGTGTCGGGGAGGAGATAATTACTGAACGACTTACCTGATTTCCGGTGGCCGGTTCCGGGCCTCCGGGAAGAGTTAGCCACTGGCGATCAGAGCAGTGTCCGGTGGCCGATCATCATGGTTCACCATACCACACAACACCGCTGAAGACTGTTTTTCGCTCCGTATCGATCATCTCACAACACTGTTTTGCCACATGTTGGCTGAAAACGGCAGAAAGAGAGAAAACCGAAAAATCACACTCCGTTCGAGAAAGGTCCACTGGTGCTTATCTAGTTCGCAACGTGCACTGCACACTGAAGATAGCTCCGTACTGAGGGACGAAGAACCGATCGTGGTCGGGGCATCGGATTAAGCTCTGCGCCAAATATCTCGATCGACGACGGGAGCTCCTCGACGCGTGTCACCAATACAGCGAGAGGTTTTGGCGTGTGCAGACGAAATAATAAGTCGGAATTTTAGGTAGAACTAAGGGGTCAAACCCGTGGCCGCACCAAGAAGCTGTGCGATCGGTGTGATGTGACCTGAGCGGACAGGCTACACTTTGAGATTCTTTTATACTCCCTCTAGCGGCAGCCTGTTCATGGTCATCGTGAAGTTGGCCTGTTCGTCAGTTTGCGTATTGGAATAAAATATTGATTTTGACGCAAACTTGTACGGGTGGACACTTTTGCGGGCATATTTGGAATTCGAATGGAATGTGGATATATTTGGATCGTTAATGCCTTACTTGGACATGGGTAATTAGCACCAAGCGTAGCTGTTTGAAGATGAATTATGATCGAAACCGGTGACAGAAAATAAATTATTCTTTATTTCTTTGTAAAAAAAATAATGCCAGCAAAAGATAACACGATTGAATCGTTCGTGATAACAAATTAGAGTAAACTTATTCGAATACTCGATTGGGGCCTATTAATAATAGCCTTACTAGGATCTAGAATGAGCTACTCTCTTGGTTGAAGGTCATACAGCCAGACCAAGCGTATTGCGCTTGCGTTTACTAATGGCCCGTTTTATTTTGAGCTTTTCAAACATATTAGGTTGGCTAAAACAGAAATCGACGTTTTTCATGATAGATGCCTTTAGTGATTGACATTTCGCGAAGTATCGATCGTACAGTTTCATGTTTAGGCTCGTTTTGAAGCTGATACTTTACACTTTAAAAAATGCCTTCAATATTTTTTGTTTGTTCCATTCGTTTGTGAGTTACAGGGTGTTAACAATGGAGGTCAACGCAGAGAAAATTCATTACATTTTACAATTTTTTCTTGAAAAAAGCGAAAATTAAAGCTAGATCGCTGATATTGTGCATGGTGATTATAGTGCCGATACTACTAGGTCGATGCGTCGAGATTCGGAATTTGTTTGACACACAAAAATGTTTATAAAATTTTAATGCGATTTTCTATATTCAAAGTATGTGCCATCGCTAGCTATACATTTCTCCTATCTCTCTGCTAAATCATGGATTCCCAGACGAAAGAATTCTTCGACTTTTTAAGTAAACTAATTAGTCATCCCATTTCGACTTCCTCGTAGAAAAACGAAGGGCTGCTCAGCCAATACGTGTCCCATCGATGAAAATGAATGATATTCGGAAAGAACCAAGTCTGGTGAATAACGCGGGGAGGGATAGCAGCTCCCATCCAAGTGATTTGATAGTATCCTGAAACAGTTTTGTTTTTTGGGCGCCTGGTGCTTGATTCCACGGGCCACCAGGCGCCCCCATCGAAACCCCTAGAATTGCATTTTGGTCGTTTTTCGATCAATGCATGGTTCAAATTGATCATTTGTTGTCAGTAGCGATCGGAATTAACGTTTCCATCAGGTTTTAGGAGCTTGTGAAACACCACACCTTTCTGTCCCATCAGAAAGTCCGTTTTTTGGAGTCCTTCGACGCTTTTTTTTGTAAAGTCAAAATCGCCATTTTGAATTTTTAAACCACTTAAAGCACTGCGATCTTCCAAACACAAGTCCCGACAAGCATTTGGTGCGATTCCGAAGCAGTTTTCTTCAACAGGGGCAGAAAAATAATAATCCCCGCAAAACGTCATTTTCAGGCACAAAAGTTGACATGGTCTAACCCTTTCAAAGATGGGTTGCAAACCGAAATATTTTTTTTCGACCTGAAATCATTTACCTGATGTCAAACAAGGTAATGATGAATGAACGCAAAACTGGGAAGTCCCAATCGGCAGGTACAGCCATCTTTTTAAAATTCCGAATCTCGACGCATCGACCTAGTATAAAAGCTAGTAATGTGTGATTTTGGTTTCTTGACCCGTTTCGGTTATTTTTTATGTTAAAGATGCATCTCGGTCAGGCAGACCGTCATCGAAAATGTCGATAAAATCACAGAAATAATCAAAGTTGATCGGCATGTTAGTAGTCAGAGCATCGGCCAGGAGCTAAAGATTAATCATCAAACAGTTTTAAGTCATTTGCGCAAAGCTGGATTCACAAAGAAGCTCGATGTTTGGGCCACCCTATTTACACCAAAAAACATGATGGCTCGAATTTCCATCTGCGCAAGTTTTGGCCAAACGGAATGAAATCGACCATTTCTTAAACGGATGGTACTGGGATGAGAAATGGGATAATACGACAATATTGTGTGAAAATGATCGTGGTCTAAGCGTGGTGAAGCAGCTTAACCGGTGGTCAAACCATGGCCAGGAAGGTTCTACTGGGTTTATGGTGGGACTTGAAAGGAATCGTTTATTATGAGTTGCTTCCGTGTAGCCAAACATAAATTCAGATCTCTACTGTCAACAACTGCACCTTTCGAAGCTAGCAATTGACCAGAAACGCCAGAATGCCAACAGAAGAGGTGTGTGTTCCACCAGGACAACGAAATGTTACGCACGTCTTTAGTGACTCGCCAGAAAGTCCGGGAGCTTGGTTGGGAAGTTTTAATGCATCCACCGTATAGTCCGGACCTTGCACTAAGCGATTGACACCTTTTTCGCGCATTACAAAATTTCCTGAGTGATGAAAAACTGAGATCAAAAAGGGTTGTGAAAATGGATTGCTCGATTTTTCGCCAATAACGACTAAGCCTTTCTAAAAAAGACGCATTATGAAGGTAGTTTTTAAAAAGCAACAAATTTTCCAACAACATGGTGCATATTTGAAACAAATCGGACAATTGTAAGCATCTTAAAAAAAGTATTGAAATTCACGCAAAAACGTCGATTTCTATTTAGCCCACCTAATATTACCTTTAATCTAAATAAGTTCGCTATAAGTTATTAGAAAATGTGTTGCATATTTTAGACATGAGATACTTTTGATGTAAAGTGGTTCCAGTTCACGAGTGATCGAATCGAAGAAACGTTCACTCGAAGCAGAGTGGCTGTGAGCCTCTTACGAACCGAAGATCAATACCGGGCCCCTGTTTACTGCCGTGACTTTCATTATGCGCCCTGTTTATCCTTGCCCTATATTGCTATTGTTGCACTTGCTGCTGTTAATAGCATCACGACGATCACACATTTTATTTCCCTCCTGGCTGATGGGACTTGTCACAACATCCGGTTGTGGCTGCGTTACAACACAGTTACGCCGTGCGCTTCACGCCCTGCCCGGGTGGGAATCTTATTACACCTTCTTCTCGTGGTTTTCCCCTCTTATCACCCATCACCCAGCAACAGCCGCGGTTATTGGGGGTAATAAAGCTGAACCGTTTATGCTGTCTTAGCTTCAATTGCAACCCCCGCGGTGGCTGAAGGGTGCAATGGTCGCGCCCTAGGGCCGGTCGGATCCTTGCTACGAAGCAGATGCCCGCCCGCAATGATGGCGCGATGATGGATGTAATCGAAAACGAGCTATTAATTGTGTGGGATCATTCGGCAGTCGGTGAGCCGTAGGTGAACCATAAATATGTTATCGTTAGCGATATCGGCCCCCGGGCGCGCTCTGGGCCGGCGAGTGACTTATGTTTCGGTTTGATTGTAACAAGCGCCAAAAATAAATAAAAGAATCCGGATGGCGTGTGGTTGCAAATTGCTATGGAAATGCCTCTCAAGTGGTCATAAAGCGCGGTGTAGAATTTGAATTTGGCTCTCCGTTGCCCTCGACGATGGATTTACGAGTGAAACATCCCGTCCCGTCGGAATCGAATTCCCAAATCAAAACGTATCCTTAGCGGTCGGGCGGACCTACGACGGTTCCTGCTCACCGTCACCTTTGACGGTGAATGAGTTTCATTTTACCGTGCAATGCTTCGTTTATGTGTGAGAAAAAAAAAACGAAACGAAGAACCGTCTCAGCCGAAGTAACACGAGGGACACACTTTTATTGGACACAGCAAATTAAACAGGTTTCCCGGCCCCGGTCAAATTGGTCCCAATTAATCACTCGACCGAATCGATAAAATCGGTTTCATTATCTTCATAAAAATCTTGCACCCAATTGCGAGGCGCTCGTTGGCGAACGTGAAGTGTGTGTGGCACCCTCAAGGGGCAACCCTGAGAAGCGGAGGGATGCCTGGGAGAGGTCGTAAAAATCGAACTGTTCAAACACTTTAATCAATTACATCCTTCATTGTTGGTGCCGTGGCCTCGAGATCATTTCAGGAGCGCCCAAGGAGAAATGCCTCTAAACCCACCGAGTCTAAACAGCGATCGGTCGCTGTCGTCCTCGAACTGGCTCGACGAGGACGACGAAGAAAAGCGGACCATCTTGCACTTGCATGTTGTTGTTTGCTAGCGCTCCCCGGGGGTTGGCCCTTATCGCCCCCCGGCCTATTGACACAATCGATCGATTAGAGTCGACGGCGTGGAAACGGCCCATATGTCCGACGATGACGGAAGAAAACCGTCGCCGGAAACGATCTCCGCCGGCGACTAGCTCCTGCGCGTGGGGCGTTTTATTGCCACCGTCCTGCACGAAACCCTCGCAACCAGTGGGGGAACCAGTCGCCGCTATCAGTGATAAGAAATCGGCGGTCGGATGGCTCGACATGTTGTTCCAGTTGTTCCGCCCAGTCGGGGGCCACCCTTCGGCGCACATTACGGGCCACGATTACCTGTTTGGATGTCTCGTGCCCGCCGCCGTCTAGTTCGCGGCAGCTGTCATTAGGCGTTGGCTTCTTCGCATAGGGCCATTTCCCGGGCCCGGGACCCGCAGCTACGTGTTGCGTTTTTCCTACCATAAAAAGATTTTTATCTTATCTCCGCGCCACATTTCCCATACTTAAGTGATTGCACAGCGCACCACGCGCGCGCCCCCACCGGTTGGAGGGAACCGCCGGTCCTCGGGGTTGGCTGGAATAAATGAAGGCGTCGGTGGTGTACCTTGAGCTCAACGTTTCCGCTGGTGCGCCTGGGGAAACGTAGCACTGGGGGAAGCGCTGTCCCAATCCGTCCTAACCCCCCCCGGACCGCGGGACGGTATTGTTCGTGTTGCTCGCAACTTGGCCATTACCTGATGGCGGTGTTCGCCTCTTGGTGACATATGGCCGGGTACGGTTGATTGGGCGACTGGTGCCCCGTATTTTTTTTTTTGCGTAGTTGCACGCGCTTGCCCTGAAGATAACCTGTGTCATTAGATAAATTTCTCGGTACGGTTTGTTGACACTGTTTGACTGACGCCACCACATCGGACGCAGTCAAGACAGGACCCCCCATCGAGTCATCCAGGCTTGGTGAAGGCAGTGCGAAGTAGTAAGGCTCAGGTTTCGAACTTTTTAAGTTAAATCCTCACAAACGATCACTTAGACTAGATGATTCAACATTGGGTTACTGCGTTCGTTCCGTAAAAGTTATTTGAATCGCCTACTGATATCTCTCAGAATGCAGATTTCCTTTTCCATATGCGTTTTACCGGAGCATATTTATACGAACCTGATATGTGATTTCATTGCTTCAAACGTAAAAAAGGGTCACTTGAGTGGCATATTGCACTTCATCACATTTTAGGAGAATTTTGTCGCTTAGACAAATTGAAGAGTCGCTTCTTAAAATGAAGAATTAAGTTAAATTATCACAAATTTTCATTAAACGATGGGCATTCGGATAGCGATTCAGATGCTAGATTTTCGTATTCTGGAACTAAGTCATCTGTAATCGTTTCAAACAGCACCATTAAATTAATAACGAACATATCATTCCTTCAAAATATGTTGTAACTGTATGTAATACATACAGTATTGATGCTGTAACAGCATAAATAATTTGCATAGAACTTTGACACAATATACTCGTATTCGGCTTCTTCATTGTTGTTGAACCTATTTTATTTTTAAAAGTAATTATTCGAGGTAGCTATCCATTGTAATTTGTAACTATTGGTGCATGATTTTGATTTAAACAAAACATAATTTTGATTTAGGTACTTGGTCTGCGAGAACGGGAAGATCATTAATTCTAAGCTTCTAGCTTTAAAATTGATGCTCGTTCGTTTCGCAATGGATTTAATCGGTGGACGAATGTCCAACTAAATTTAACAAAGGCGAAACAAGAATGAAAAATACATAAAAGTGTTCAAAACTGTTAAAAAATTAAAGTTAAAATTGAAAACAAAGAGATCAGTAATTATTGGCAAAACGAATCAATTAAATGTTGGGCGATGAGTGTTGGGCTTGAACCAGCGGCATAAATGGAACATCGAGAAATCAGATGATTTGCTTTGACTGACGCACCGTCACGATATCTCACCGCCGAAGCGGGGAAACGCGAAAAAGGGTAATTTTTTGGCCGCTGGCCTTTCTTCAAGGGGAAAACAGTTCTCCTGCGTCAGAGAGTCGAGAGTCGTGCGCCAGGATCCGGCCCGAACCGCAGGGGTAACGCGTCGAGGGGAAGTCTTCGGATACATAAGAAGCCACGAAATCGGAACCGTGGAAGGGATCTGGCCACGTGGAAGGGATTCGGCCACCTGGGAGGGGATATCGGAAAAGTGCTTTCCACTGGTGCCGATTTTCGAAACTCCGGTCCCGGTCCTGCGGGCGAGACAGCGGCATCTGTTGAGGCGTAGTCGAAGAGGGACCGGTACTGAAGGATTCGTTGGGTTGTGTCCGGGGCGCGGCAAGCTTTGCTGACGTCGGACTAACCCTTGAAGCGCGGCGGCGACCCTCCGGGGCCAACAGTGTTGGGCGAGCACGTCCGTGCCGCAGGAGAGTCGGTGTGGGACTGAACCTTTGTCACGCGGTTCGCACCCGGCCATGCTTTGACGTGGCGCGTGCGTGCGTGCCCCGGAACCGCCCAAGGATTCGTCCTCGGTGCGATGCCCGAGGAGGAACGGCGGAGGATTAATTATGTTCTATAGAATTGAAAACCGCGGCTTTCACGCCGGACGCATCCTTTGGCATCCACGGGACACGTCCGCGCGTCCGAGCCGGACGCGGATGCGTCAACCTCTACGCGTGGAAAATCGCAACAGGAAATCTGCTGCCAGCCAGCCAGCGACGGACTCCTTTTCAGCGACTCATCAACGGGATGATAAATTTCCCGCAGCCGTCTCGCTGCGCGCCCTCCTCCGGATCACCCGCTTGTTGGGGTCCGCCGGGCCCCTCTGCC
The DNA here is from genome assembly GCF_943734635.1 of Anopheles cruzii. Classification (NCBI taxonomy): domain Eukaryota; kingdom Metazoa; phylum Arthropoda; class Insecta; order Diptera; family Culicidae; genus Anopheles; species Anopheles cruzii. The sequence goes on from NC_069145.1 coordinate 37,112,923, forward strand.
GAGCCTCCTGGTTTCTTCTTTCGTCCTTTCAAAACGCGAACTCCCCAGCAAGGACGAACGGAAAGCATCGGAAAAAAAACACGATGACCGAATGTTGGCCGACTCGCGGAACACAATGATGGTCCGGGCTGTCCACGCCGGGCGTCGGTCGTCGGACCGGATGCACCGTGCACCGCAAACGTGTGTGTGTGTGTGAGTGCGCTATTTGCTGTGTTTCACAAAATGCATGTTGGCAAATTTCTATCCCGCGGGCCACCCGAGGCTCAGGCGTCAGCCGATGCGAGCGGCATGGACCGTGCGGTGGTGGCCGGATCGCGAGCCAGCTGAAAAGTTTTGCGATTAGAGCGATGCCAGCGAACAAGGGCTCCGACATCGGTGCAACGGCGAGCGTTCCTGCAATGGATGATGCGGACCGCGGCTCCTGTGGCGCTCTCCGGAGTTTGGCTTGTCTCCGGGACAAAAACATGGCACCTTTTCCAATCCGCAATGTTCGCTCCGGGTGTGCCGCTGGCGTTGCATCAAACTGCAGTGCAGTCCGGGGACTCCCGGTGCCCGGTGCATCGCTCTCCGCGCGGAAAGTGACAGCGAAGCCCGAGCTTTGATAAATGGATGGATGCAATTTATGGAGCGACGGCTTTTCGACGCAATGTAGCAGCCTTCCCGCGTTCGGTAGCCGTCGTGATGGGTTGACGTCGCTGATGGGTGTTTCAAGGTTTGGCACTGGCCGCCGGAAGGGTGATTTATTGAAATGTTTCACCCGTGCGGGGCCTTCGCCGGTAGCGGGTAGCCGTTGTTTTATCTTGGCTCTCGGTAAATACTATGCTTATCACCAGCTCATCCGGCTACGTCCCCCCAGGAGACGCTAGAAGGTGATACAAAGGTTCTAGTGATACGTCAGCGACCTGAACAATTTCAGAGGTTTTTCTTACATTAGTTTCAAATTGGGAAAAAATGGTCTCTCCGTATTTTATTCGCCCAAGCGTTAAGAAAGCACAACTAGACTAGACAACTTTATTATGAGGCCAACAATGGATTCGTGATTTAGCGATGAGTTGGAACGAAAAGTTGTTGGAAAGATTGAATTGATTGCTAGTACTACTGTGGCCGAACATTAACGGGAACCTTCAATTATCTTGGTTCGGTATATCATCGGAAAAGATCGAATTTGTAGAGACTGTTAGGTTTTTCACTTAATGTAGGCTTGTATTTTACACGAGGCGACGCTGAAGCACTTCTGACGCTGCTGCAACTGACAGATCCCCAAAAGGTCACTTAGGGCGTCGCCGTTTACTCACCACGCCATGTGGTGGATACATGACAGAAACAATTCTTGGATTTCGCTTCACAAGAAAGCTGTTACTTCAAATTTTTGTTTGTTTTTGTTTCGACATAGATGTATTGTATAGAGTAGGGATTATTTTAAAGGTAATGGCCCAGATTTAGAAGAATAAAGAGAGATGTTTCTAGTTATAAGCCAATCTTCTTGGCTTGGTGAACCAACTCTATGTTGTTCTCAAAGAGACTCGTAATATTCATATGAGGCAGTTCGTATGAATGCAGTGCCAACCAACCTTGAAACAACCTTGGAGTTCCTCAAGGAAGTGTTCTTGGTCCAATTTTGTTTATCATGTATATCAACGACATGAAACAGGTGCTACGGTCTTGCGAAATTAATCTCTTTGCCGACGACACAGTCATATTTGTTTCGCATAGAGACTTAAGAGTAGCAGAAGATCTAATGAATAGCGATTTGATTAAGTTGGATGGTTGGCTGAAGTACAAGAAGCTTGCTCTAAACGTAAAGAAAACATGCTTTATGTTACTTTCGTCAAAAGTAGGCCAGGTTCAACCAAACATCTTAATAAACAAGGAACCAATTGCCAAGGCCTCTCAGGTGAAATATTTGGGAGTCACATTAGATGAGGGGCTAAACTTTAACGCTCACATCAATGGAGTCATCACCATGGTAGCAAGAAAATCAGGAGTGCTCAGCAGAGTTTCAAGATCCTTAAACCTGCTTGGCAAAGTTCGCCTCTACCAAGCTATTATTGCACCACATTTCGAGTTTTGCTCCTCAATCCTTTTTCTCGGGACGAAGACTCAAATAAAAAGGCTTCAGCGTCTACAGAATAGGATAATGAGGGTAGTTTTGTGTTATGGTCGCTGTGCATCATCATCGGTAATGCTGGACATTCTGCAATGGATGTCAGTAGAACAGTTGGTGGTGTATCGCACCATGATATTTATTTACAAACTAGTCAGGGGCATGCTTCCGAATTATCTAGGAAAACGAATAGTTAGGGGATGTGATGTACATAAACATCACACACGCAGAGCACAAGACCCAAGAATTGTAAAGATGTCTTCCAGACTTGCCGGCAACTCGTTATTTGTAAAGGGTATCCAATGGTTCAATTCAATGCCTAAAGAGGTAGTAAATACAGAGAACATTCGGGAGTTTAAACGAAGGTGCGCTCTGTACGTCAAAGAAGTAGTTAGGTAAATGTTGTATTGTATTGTATAGACTTGTAAACTACTGCACTCATCGACGGAAGCTGGATGATGATGAGGAAAATTTTTTCATAGAACTTTGATTTTTGATCATGATTTAAAATAATAAAATAGTGTACATGAATGAGACAACATATTTTTGAGACGCGCGCGCGTAAAAGTGGACAGTTGAAGCAGACACTCAACAGTAGAACGACTCTCGCTGCACTCGTGCTATCGCGGGACAGGTGCATCAAATACGTCCATTGACGATTTTTTTGATGTACCGTAAATGTCCCAGATAAATGTAATTTCGGCCGTTCTTGGTAGTGGTACCCTAACGCTACAATAGTTTTAGGGAACCGGCTACATTGAAAGAACTGGAGATTTTACGGGGGCAATCCGGAGAGTGGTTCCGTATGCGTTTCCTCCTTATGGAAATGGCTGGATACCGCTGGTATGCATGGATTAGAGTCAGACAGAGTGTTCTAGAGTGTCTTGCAACGATGCCACCACTTCGTTTTTTTTGAAATCTTAATATCATAACGATAACTGTCTCGCCTATCTCAAACCTATGTTGGGGTAAGAGGTGGGTCTCATCATCATCATGAATGCAGTGCTTAGGAAAATGGCAGCTACAGTAAGACGATTTAATTGCTTCATTGTGAGCAAAGCATGTAGGTTTGCACTACGTCCAAATTGTGGACATCTTGAATACTTATACTGCCGATACTTATTCTTTGCGAATATCGCCGTCGAGTAATTGAGATAGGAGGCCATTAACGGCTGCTGTGCTACAAATAATCACCGTTCAGTTACGGCCAGTTATCGTGAGAAAGAGTAAAGGACCGTATCTGCGAAATTAGGCTACCTTTGTAACATAATCTGCAAATTATTAAGTAAGGATGTTCCAATGTTGTGGCAGATAGGGATTAAAGTAGACAAAAGCGGTATGAAATGGTTTTGTATGTGATAGACAATGTGAGGTGTAAGTGAAGTGTTTGTAATCCGGTTCAGACCAGGACATGCCTTCATGGCAGTGATTGAGAGCTCCGTGCCTAAAACACAAAACTCAAAGTGTAAAAAGGATTCCATGCGTACGAGGATTCAGCAAAATACTTCAAATTCAATAAACTGTTCTTCTCCAGTCGGTTTCATGTTTGTTGCGAGACTCATTTCACCGAGCCAAATGACGACCATTTTTTACCCCAGACTCCCCAGGTTTGGAGAGACAAAATTAGCAGATTCTTCTCATCCCCGTAAAGGGACCAACATTTCGTTGTCAGCGCCGTCGTTGCTGTCGTTGCCACTGGCCATTTGGCAAAAGGCTTGGTGGGTTCGTTAAAACGGCACAAAATCGCATCATTTATCTTAATACCACAACTGACAGTGTCGGTTCCGGGTGTGCGGGCGTCTTAGGCCCCGGGTTTAGTCTACTACCTCGGCGACGCGATTTGGATTTGGCCCCTTTTTGGGCCGCCATTTTGTGGAAGTGTGTCCCTTTTCGGACACTCTCCGGCCTGCCGGGCGCACGTGCTGCTCGTCGTCAGTGGCGGTGGGTGGCTTTCGTGTCCTGCTAAGCCCGTCCGGCACGCACGGCCGCATCTTCACGGGCCTTCGAGGCCCTCTCATTTGAATAAAAATGGAGAAAACTAACAATAATTCCTCCATAAATAAATCCACGACGGTTTCCTCCATTTTCCCGGGCCCAGCCCGTCCCGACCCGGGCCCGGCAGCGAAACCTTTCACCGGCCTTTCGAAGGGAAAAGTGCGTCAAAATGTTAATTTCGGATCCGGGCGTTTCTTCAAAGGACGAAGGACCCGGCCAAAGTGAGGGTAGGCGGTGGCCACCGTTACGCTCATTGACTTGTTTGCTCACCAATGTTGGAACGGAACGGAAAAAGGGGTGAAAGGACAACTCTTGGTCGCCCTTGTGCTCGGGAAACCGGAAACCCGGAGCCACCCGTTCCGGGGCCTGGGTGTCCCCGAGCCCGACGTGAGAAAACGTTGGTCGGGAGAATTATTAATTTCAATAGCCGTTTGCAGGGCCGTGTCAGCAGATTCCCAACCGCGGCTCGAAGGCGCCGAGTGGCGAAGTGGAGTGGTTTTTCCCGAAACGAAGGCAATCTATTTAAAGGCCGAGAGACGTCACACCCACTTCCGGGCACCCCTTCCGCCGGGTGCGGGTGGTTTTGGGCAAAAGATGTTCCTTCTTATCTGCGGATGAGCTGAGGGAACTGAGGGCTTGGTGGGAAATAATTACAACATCCTTTTGCCCATTCCCTATCGGCCACTTCCACGGCGCAAATGAAGTACGACACCCGCCACGGACAGGCACCGCCTGGACGGCAAGACAGGTTATACATATTCATTAGCTCTAATTCTTCCAAGATAGATTATAGCTCTAAACGCCCCTCGGTATCCTCGAAATACGATCACGAATGGTCCGCTCCCGAAAAAAACCAACCAGACTCCATCGAGCGTAGGCCATCTTGTAACGGCGGTCCTCGCACCTAATAAAACCACAAAGATGCTCCCGTGCATCCCGGGCGCTGGGTAATTTCTCCAATTGCGGCCCCAGGACCATGTGACGTTGTCGTCGTCGTCGTCCAATAAATTATTTTCTGCTTGCCACGTTGAGCACTAATTTAAATTTCGAGTTACTCCTTGGTGGGTCGCTTGCAGGACTCCGTCCGTCCAGGCTGTCCAGGCTGCCACCGGAGTCCATGAAGACAACTAGATGTGTGTGTGTGTGTGTTTGGTGTATTTATTTATGCTTTTCGGCTTACGTGTCCTTGCTAAAGGGAGTTCCTCGCCCAAAATGTCACCCGATGCCTGGTCGGGGCCGGTCGGTCGGGGCCATTCATTACGCTTGATTAAATTTTTTCTCGCTCCAACGGAATTGAAAATTTCCAAACTCCCACTTCTTACGGCTCGGTACGTCGGTCGATCCATCGGCCGACCCGAACGGCTTACCGGTCATTATGATGGATGGATGAAGCATCGATCGGTTCCATCGGCTGCCTACCGAATCGGAGCTTACCGCGGCCCAGCCCAGGACATCAAGGACTGCGTGTCGGTCGTCTTCGACGCACGTGGAGCGGCAAATAGCGCCGTTATTACATTACGGGCTGGGCTTTAGTACGGGCGGTCACCAAAGGGCTCGCCGGTTCGAAACGAAAGATGGCGACAGCCGAAACCCGGTGGCCGAAAGGGTCATAATATGACGATAGGTTTTAATTATGTGCTTGGCGGCAAGTACCCCCTACTTCATAACGATCCCTTTGGCCCCGGTGGAGCCACCCCGTGTATGCTTCGGATGCGGAATAATTTTATTTGTAGAATTTTGATGACATTTTTGACGAGTTCGGTGCGCCACGGGCCGGTAGATGATTTGCAAATTAGACGGAAAAGGCGAAAGGACGACGGAGGACAAGAATAGGATGAATTGAATTTCATCAAATCTAAGGCCAGTTGATTACCATGTCAGCACCGTAACGGGTTTGACGGTGGGAGTTAAGAGGGGATGAGGATATTTCTGAGATGAATCGACAAGCTGAAGCGGAAGCAGCCTTCAAAGACATTATCTGTGCATGTACATTTTTAACATGAACCTCACATTTATGGTTAAAGGTCTCTGTATTTTCTACATCATATAAAAAGCTTGTATATTAATTCCTCTATATTATATTAGGTTGGGAAAAACGGAATCGTAAAATATCGATCAAACAATTTCATGTTTATACTCCATTGTAATGATGACATTTCATACTAAACAATTTTTTTATTGTTCTTCGTTTGTTCTGTTCAGGTGTGGTGTTGACAATGGAAACCAACAAAAAGGAAATTCAAAATATTTTACAGTTTTTCTATGATAATAGCCAAGCCGCTGAAATTGTTAATGGTGTTTATGGTGCCGGTGCTGTCTTTGCTTTTATGAATGTGAAAAAGAAATTTTTTATGAATGTGAAAAACACACAAAAACTATCTTTTAACGGCCTTTGAGAAAAATGCCTCATCTTGGGTTCAACAACCGCAAAGCATCGATCTTCGAAAGTAAGTGCTGAAAGCATTTCATAATATTTTGAAATCTCGCTTTTGTAACCTCGTTGCTAGTTATTCTAAACTCATAACCGAGTTCATGTAATTTTGCATTTTAATGAGTAAACGAGCACTGAACTGAACCACGTGTTTTCTGTTTGAGTTTTTCGTCTGCTCGTGGTTTGTACTCTTCACTGACAAGTCGTCTGTCAAAACCGCCGCACAAGGCTCGTCATCGTTAGCACCGGCTACATGACAGTACAATTTAGTAATTACAACGCAAGTTTGATCAACTTTTTTAATTTTTTACCGCAAATCTTTAAAAAGCGTAAGTGATCATTTCGGGAGAGCTTAATTGCCCTCAACAACGCACTGCCGCTTCCAAGTCGAAGCCGAATGCAAATTCGTTCAACGTGCGACACTTCAACTGATAACCTTCAGCAATTTGGAAACAGTTCGCTATGTGACGGCGGCCTGTGACTGGAATTATTCAAATTACGCTGTAATCCTTCAGCTTTCCATAGCCCATAGCTTCGTCGTCCTAACGTGTCGCCCATTTTTTTTTGTTCTTTCTAAGAGTGCCAAAACCTACCGTTGCAAAATGAGCAAACCTTTTGGCGGCCCGTTTTTGGCGGCCAAACGTCCTCTTGGGAACCATCGTTGCAGCGCGTCTCATCCCGCGTGAGTTCGCGTGTATTTTCGCTAGATTGAACGATCCGGGCGGAAACATTATTGTCTACTTAGTGGCGGTGGCCGGCCGGACCTACGCACCCGAAAAGGGGGTGGGGGCCCGGTCAGGAACCGCACACGGGTGTCCTTTCACGGTCCAATCTAACGCTAGATGGCACGCGGATCTGCATCTCCGATGCAAATGCAATTGAATTGCAAAATAGTGTGGTGGTGCGATTACGCCGTGTGTGTGTGTGTGTGCGTAGTGTCCTTCCCCGTTGCAGCGATTGCAGCGTCACAATCCGGAAAAGCGCACTTCGGCACTTAACCGTCCGCCCATTTTTTGTCCGCCTGCACACGTCGGCCATCGTCCCGAAATCCGCGACCACCGCGACCGCGGATGGATGGCGCGTTTTTTGGCCCTGCTGCCGTCCGGACGGTGGCCGGACGACGAACGTCAGCGAAATTAACTTCACGTGTCCTTCGCTGAAAGCAATATTCGATCGCCTCGGACCTGGCGGACAAAACGGTAGCGTGGAACAATTACAGCGAATTATTTCTCGTCGCACGTTCGCGGCCGCCGATTGGGGACGCAGCAATGAAGCAACGTCAATCCCGCTCGCTCTTGAATGCGTTTTTATGTTGCGACGGCCTCCGACGTGTGAAAGGACACGAAGCAGCAGCATGATGCACTGATGCGAGTCGCGAGACGCGAGCGTTATTTCGATGCCACGGCAGACAAATGAGTTTCAACTAGGCGCCCTTTTTGGGGCGCTGAATGTCTCGGTAACGATGCCGAGCACAGCATCAGCCCTTTAGACCAGGTCTCCTTGGACGGAACCGGTTCGGTCCGGTCCTGTTTGATAACCCTTTTGTCGTTTTCGGTAATCCTGTCAGCGTCTTCGGCGCCAGCCCAGCGGTGATGACCCTTTGCTGCCCGTCTTGAAATGACCTCGAGAAATGGGTAAACTCCGAAACCCGTTACGCAGGTTTATGGCCGGTTGGTTCACAACTGGCGCCCGCTTTTCTCACGGTGCAGCTTTTCTCGCGACACCACGCCGCGGCCAACGGTCACGTTTGATGAGAGACGCCATCCGTACAGAGTGTGAAGAGTGTGTCTAGTAACTCCCCGACTCCGAACTAATTTGCTAAAAATGTCCCCGGCGAAAAGAATCACGATTTGCGACCACAGCAGGGCGCGTGCCCGCCGTGACGGGGGCACTCAATTAAATTCCGAACCCGGACCCGGACCACGAGCCGGGGGTTCACAGATGGGACCCTTTTAAGGGTGCGTCCCATCAAGCGCCCATTGACAACCGCAGCCGCAGGGGGCAGGAAGGACTTTTTCGGACTATCAAATTTTATGTAAATAACTAGGCCCGAGTCCCTTGTTTCCATCGGTCTAGAATTACTCGGGGCAGGCGAGTGGCCGGTGGTCGTAGGCACGTAGTTGAATCAACACACTTGTCCCTGCACGGGCTCCTGGTGGTGGTCCGGCGGTGCGGTGCGGCGGGTCGACTTCCTTTGTAAACGACCTGCCCAAGTCACCGGTTTCGTCGGGGATAATTTATTCTTCGGATTGACCCGACTGACCGAGGCCCGAGTGTTTGGGTGGGTTCAGATGGCAGGTCGACGCTTGTTGAAGATGGCGTAACCCGTATCTTCCGGGGTCCGGCCCGGGCCGGGGGGACGTCCCGCTTCCGGACGGAAGCGAAATCCCTCCCGTTGGCAAATACAGAAGCCCGGCTCGGATCGGATCCTAAGCCGCGCCCCACCCGCGGGGATCCCAAAAAATCGATGAAACGGCAAATATAAATAATTGATGAGCGTTGACGGAGAAGCTAGTTGTATAATTACTTAGCGAACGTACGGTCGGGGGACGCTCATTACCAGTGTACGATTGAATTGCCAAACATGCCGTGCCGATTGTTGGGAGCAAAGTCATCGGAGACATTCACTCGGATCCACTCAAAACCCTCGTGCTTAGCACCCAGAATCCGACCAAGTTTGTTAACAGCGTTTTACGCATTGATAGTTCGTTAAGTTTCTGTTTTGGTCATTTTCATCATTAACACCAAATGTACCACACCGGTCAGCCGTATATGATACACTTTTTTATTCGGTTATTAAAAACAAACGGCTTAATATTTTTCGATGATTAATCTTTTATTTGAAAGGTGCATTCAAGTCATTTTTTTATGAAAACCCATTTTGGTTGCAGAAAATTGGAAAGTACTAAGAACTTACTTTCAAAGTGGTAGGTCTTCAACGATATTTTACGATATTTAAAATTTATTTTAAAATATTAATAATTAAAAAGCTCAGCTCATTTAAGCTCATTTCCATTTCGGGGGCTATGTTAATAAGCAGAATTGTCGTTTCTGGGCTCAGAAAACCCACACGTCGTGCAAGAGAAGCCAATGCACCCAAAACGAGTGACTGTTTGGTGCGGATGTTGGTCTGGCGGCATCGTCGGCCGCCGTATGAATGAATGAAGAAGGAGCCACCGTAACCGTCGATAGCATACGGTATCGAGCAATGTTGGCTGATTGGTTCTTTGGCTAAATTGAAGCTGAAAACTTGAATAACATTTGGCAGAAATGTTATTGTGAATTGACCGCCAAGAAGCGGCGATTTGGCACCATTGGACTGTTATCTGTTGGGGATCGGTAAAGGACAACAAAGCAGCAGCTATTGACGACCTCAAGACCGAAATTTACACTGCCATTGACGAGATAGGACCACAGATAGTGGAAAATGTATTCAAAAATAGGTCGATCTAATGGGCTAGCCAGCCGTGGTGGACCTTGGACCAAAAATGTCTTGAATGCACCTTTCAAATAAAAGTTCAAGCATCTTCTTCTTCTTCTTTTTTGGCGCTACAACCGCTGCGCGGTCTTGGCCTGCACCAGAGACAATGTTAATCTCTGGTGCTCTCTCTAACATTTCATTTTTACGGGCGGGATTGTTAGCCCCGCGCCAACCCCCCTATCACGCCGGTATCGGGAATCGAAACCATGGCCGGTTGAGTTACAACCGATCCCGGGATTCGAACCACGGCCTCCAAAAGTTCAAGCATCGAACAACATTAAGCGCTTTATTTTAATAACCAAATAATAAAGTGTATCAAATACGGCTCACCCTCACCCTATTGAAAACGGTGGTATATTTAGTGTTAAATTTTCGTCGATTTTAAACGAAACGAATGAACGAATACGATCGTCTGGTCTGGAGTAATTGTGGCTTTATTGTTTCAAATTAATTATGCTACGGCTTGCCATTTGGGCTGTCATTTGGCAAAAAGTATCCCGGAGTCAGTGCGCCTTCGTAATGCTGCCGTAAGCAGCGAGTCGCCGCCGACTCCGGAATGTGCACGGGCCGCAAATGTCGCATTCCATTTATGCGGTCGAGATTGAAAGAAAGGGGTTTTTATGAACCGTACAGCGATAACGGTAATAATAAGGCGCCCCGGACGCAGAAAGCCCCTGTCCGATGGCGATGGCGGCTTGATTCGCCCATTACGCCTTCATTGCTGCGCCGTGGCAAGGATTCATTAAAATCCCTCCGACCGCCCGAGCGGCTCAAACCCATTCCGAAACCGGGCGTGGCGGAGAAGCGGTGCCACCATCGGGCCGCGCGTTACACGCCCGAAGTGCCAAGTGCGCGTGGCGAGTTGTGACGCCTGCAAAGCCACTTTCGTCCTTCCGAAAGGGGCGCGCTCCGGCGGTAACCCTTCGACCCCTTTAAATCCCACCGGGACGAGCCATCTTTCCATCCGGCCCAGGGCCCGACGTAAGACACACGCACGCACGCACACACGCACACGCGCATAAAAACTATTCCCATTCGCGTGTACCGTCGTCCCATAACAGTCCATTAGGCCCATAACATCTTTGTTCGGGGGGGGCTTAGGGTGTTCAAAAGTTTTTATGCCATGCCACCACCGGTCATCGTCAGCACCATCAATAAGGGTCACGGGCATGTGTGTGTCGGGGGATCAGCGTCCCAAAACTCACCGGAAACACCGAATCCGGCCCGACGACCCATCTCAGGTCAGAAGTCGGCGGCGCCGGCACGGGCCACAACGGCCCGCAACGGGCTGCGGTGCGCAAGGAACTTCGACCCGACCGCGGGGTCGGGTCTCCGGGTCCCAAGTCGACGACGGGGCGACCGTGTACAAACTTCCAGAGCCACCGCCCCGCGTGAGTCCTTAAAGGGTGCCAAGAGGGAATAACCCTTACGCGCCCAAAGATACCCGAGATTTTACTCCACCGTTTGGGCATTTTCTGCGGGTGCGGGTGTGTGTGTGTGATGACATCCCCGAACCCGGCATCCCGGCATGACATCCCCACCCGGTGGTGTGTCCCTTTGGCGACCCGTGGGCCCTTGATCCGAGATCCAACGGACAGCTCATCTTGTTCTTTGGTCGTAAACGGTCGTCGCGGGCCACTCTGTTGGGCTGAAAGTATTTTATTACAATAATTTATTTACGGATTATTACGGATGCCGGCCCCGACTTGGGTGCGGCGGTGGGGATTTTAGGAGGCTTTCGCGTTAAGATGCGTGTCCTTTTTGGTCCGGTGGGCTTAGAGTGGACGACGGGCTCCATTCCAACTTGGACCGTGTCCTTGTTTATTGGTTATGTTTTTTTTGCGCCGGTGTGTGTGTGTGTGTTTCTCTTTCGCGTTTTATGGTCCACGTCCGGGGACCTCGAGCTGTCATCGTGCCGTCGCGGCAACTGTGTCACGCCGGTCGATAGAAAGTCGGGCCACCGCCGTCGCCGCCGTAATGGAATGTTAAATGCATAAAATATGCATCGTTTTATGATGGGAATTTTATTAACGCATTTCCGGCTTTAAGGTCTCACGTTCGGCGCTCTTTCTGTCTCTCTCTCTTTCGGTTGGGTGCACCCGTCTCGCAAGGGATTAACTGTCCATCAGGAACCTAGCGATTCAGTTCCGTGCCCATTTTTCGTCAAAGAAAACGTCACACAATTTTGTGGACCACTCTCTCATTCCATCAGTGTTGCCAAATGCAACATGCGTCAGGTCACTGCGATGCTTAGATAAGCCCGCGGAACGTATATCAGGTGCACCCAGTGAAACCCCAGAGTCCACGTGTCCACGTTTGATCGAAATCAGTTGAGTGATTAAAAGTGATCGCACCGCGCACTCGAAATCGAACAAATAAAGGACCTGCTTTGTTGATTTGGCTAATGAAAAGCGGTTCTCCGTGGCTTTATGTTTTAATATATTGAAAATGTTTCATTGATCGCACGCGGAACGGATGGTAGTGTTTCCGGAACACGGCCTAACGATGCTATCTCCGTGGAGGACTCTCGGACAGTTGAAGGCGAAGCTGCGGTGAAAATTCAACTTTTCAACAGAGCACGTGGGGTTCCGGGCACCCCCCGGGAAAAGTCACATCGCTCGGACATCGCTTGGTTCTGGTGCACTCGAGAGCTAAGGCTAGCGGGGTGTGCGCCTTGTAAGAAATGCTGCATCCCTGAACGAACGACAAACGACTACGACGAGCGTCATCATCATCATCACCATCATCGAGTCGGGAGATCTCGGGAGAGTCGGATGACTTGGGCGACGGCTGGCAGACAACAAAATGGGAGCGATAAAAAGAAGTTCTAATCGGATCGGTGGGGTGCCGAGCAAGTTCGTAGTAGGAGCAGGAGTCCTGTTGGACCGAACGACCGACCGCCGCATTCCGGCCCAGCCAGCCAGAGCGAGCGAGAGAGCGTATTAAATTTATTTCCTCCTTTTTTAGGAATTAGATGAAAAAACGGTAGTTGTTTTAAATGGGGACGAAAGTTGTTTAAAAATCTGCTCCGGCCATCAGGATCCGAGCCCCGGGAGCGAGCGAGAGAGCGAGAGCAAGAGCGAGCGAGCGGTTTTGGGTGGTGCGTTACGCTAGTGCTGACCAGGCTGGCTGTGTGCGTGCGTGTGGGTGGCACCACTACACCCGGCACGGACCACCTACGCAAGCCCTACCCGGAGCAATCGATTGATTCCGTCGGCTCGCTCCGGAGTTTCGTTCCGGAGCACGGGAATGCCATTAATTATTGGAATGCGTACTTTTTGCCGTGTGTCTTGGCGCGATCGCGACCCTACCGCCGCGATTAATGACACGTAGCTGATGTGTGTGTCCAAGGGAGTGTAAGGACCAACGGGCGCATGGCGACGTACGCCGCAAGATCAAGAAGAAGGTGCGCCGTCACCGTCCGGACGGCAAATTGTCTGAATAAATAATTCAATTCACGCCCCACCGAACGGGAACGGGACAAGGAAACTTTCCTCCACCACCGGGGCTTCCACCGCCGGGCAGGGAACGATGGAAAAGTTCAAATTACCGTTGGCGTTCTGGGGTGTCCAGGACACCACGCGGGGTCCAGCAAAAGTTTTATTATTTTAAACTCAACTCCGTTTCGGTGGGTCTCCTCTTGCACACTGTTGGCGAACTTTCCGAGAAAAGTCCGACACGGCTCCAGAGAACCACGCCCGACCACCGGGTCGATGAAACGGGACCCACCTACCGGGGGTGGGCGGCCAGCACTAGCACCCCCTGGAGGATTCTGTCATGTACCATGTGGTTCGGTGATGGCTGCCATGTCTTGGATCCCGACGACTCGCGGCCGATCCTCGTGAGGTCGATCCTCGTTGCCAGCGGTATTACAGCGCAGCACCACCGCTGGATAGTAGTTGGGAAAACTGTCCCCACAACACCGACTACTACACCGAAACTCATTAGAGCGTATTATTCGCTGGGCCCCGGACCGGGTCGGTCGGAACTTTGCGAACTCGCAAAGCGCGCGTTTGACGTCGCTTTGCGGGTCGGGACCAGCCAGCCAGGGTAGGTGTCCGAGGGGCGGCCAGATATTTAGTTGCAACATAATCGCAATCTGAGGGTTGCAATTTTATCGCTTCCACCGCACGCAAGAGTTTGGTCCGCCGTGGCCGTGGCCGCGTGTAATACCCGAGGAACCAATCCAGCAGGCGGCAATCGGATTACGGAGCCGGGCAGGCGGGCGGACAGCCAATGCAAACAGGCTGAGGCGAGCAAACAGGCGAGGCGAGAAATTTGAGACCGGGCATATCCTTTCCCCGGCACTGAGATCTGTATGATTAGGACATTCAGGCCACATTAGGGCCACCAGAGGGCCAGGTCTTCAAGTGTGTGAAAGCGCGGCGCAGAACCGGGAAGACAGGTTTGCCGCAACGGCGTGTCACCGAAGGGGGAAAAAGTGGCACAACCCGACCCCGGCGGTTCAACGGTTTAAGTCGAGACCCGATTGGGTTTCACTGGTGGGAACCGTTCTTGGCGGTGTCTTGAAGAACTGGTTCTTCTTGGGCAGCGATCTCAGTATGTGCGTCTGAAGACACCGTTGTCTTCGGCGATCAGTCGTGCAGCGAGCGTGCCCGAGAGCGCTAGTGTTTAAGTCGAACGTTGGTCAAACCTGCGTTTGGCCCCGGAAAGATTTTTGTGCCCCGTGGAGCCTGGAGTTGGTCGGAGTTACGTCGGAGAACCGAATATCGCAAGGTAGGCGCCACGAGTTTGATGGGAAAACGCATTTTCCAAATTGTTCCACGAAGCGGCAGGCACGGGAATTCAATAGAGACCCCACCGTGGGAGGGTCCCTCCAACAACAAAGGATGCGTCACGGGGGGCCACAGGGTGGGGAGGGCGCTGAATTTTGTCAAAGCGACAAAGCGACGCAACAAAGCCCACCAACTTCATGGAGAGCGCGTTGATTTGTGGAGAGGTGAACTCATCCAAACACACTGTGTATCCTGCCCCGAGCCCCCGGAAGGTAAATGGCCAGGACGACCGAGTGTGGGGGGCGGGAATAACCCCCCTGGCTTACAACAACAATATCGGGTGGGCATTTTGGCGCCGTTTTTTTGCCGCGCGCCGCAATATTAGGCCCCGAACCCGGAGAGCGCGCGGAATTTTTATCACGCGTCCTACTCCTGCGGGAAAAATTTATGCGTTTTGATGCATTTGACAGAGTGCACCCGGTAGCCCCCTCACTCGCCGGGGGTGGCCTTGATGGGGGTCCAAAATTGAAAAAAGCTGTAAATTTTCCAAGCTTCAGATGCATATTTATGATCTCTGTCGCTCGCGCATTTGCTCGCTCTCGCACTCCGGGTGGACATTCTTCTACCCTGGCCCCGTGTGTGTGTGTGTGTGGTCAATTTGGGAAAAGGGCTGCAAATAATTTTCATGCACTTTTCATCTTCATCCATCTCCGGGTCCGGGTCCACTCGGCTGCTGGGTCCGCTTCCGCTCCGGTCTCTCTCTGTACGCGTAGGTGCTCCGCATCGGTATTGGTTCGCCGTGTGTTCCTTCTCTCTGTCTATCAGTGTGTGTGTGTGTGTGTGTGTGTGTGTGTACAAGCTAGTGCCTGAGTGCAGGATGCAGTTTTGTACGTCGACATTATTGTTGTTGCACCCGGTGGCTCGGAACGGGAACGCTGCAGCTGGTGTTGTCCCGCCAGGTCGGGGGCACACGGTGACGGAGGTTCGGGACGCAGGTGCATGCGGGTTGCAGCGATGGCTATCAAGTGAGATGCAGTTGCATCGCCACCACCACCACCACCACCGCCCATTGGTGTGCGCTCTTCGGGGTTTCTGGTGCAAATAGCAACCTCACATCCGGCGCCGTCCCGTGCCGCCCGGTCGGTAGTAGCGGTGGTGAGGGAGGCGGTAAGCCTTCCTGTTTCCCTTCCTGCGCCCGGCCCGGGTCTTCGGCCTACGTGAAAAATGCAATTCAAAAGGGATTCCAAACTGCACCGTACCCAAGTGCCCAAGAGCTGCCCCGTTATATATTGCCGGGGTTTGCTTTATGGGATCTCTCTCTCTCTCGCTTTCTCCCACTGGGGACACATCCTTTGGGCAGGCCGCAAGGTCCGGGTGCAAGGTTTCGAGGCCCAACATTCGATGCACTCGATTTCAGCGCCCCAGCACGGCGGAGACTGCATTTCTGCCACCCTGCAATGGGATTGTGAGTCCTGACGATGACGATGATGATGGTGGCGCTGACGGGCGAACCGGGAAGGCTCGCTGTCGATCGACGCACCGTACGGCTGTCGATCCGTCTGGCAGAGCCCAGCTCCGGGAACACGGCCGTCTGTGTAATCAAGTATTATCATCGTCGATGCTAAAACTGGTCGATGCAACACACAGCCAGGCCTTCTCGAGGTCAGATCCGTCGGGCGACCGGACGGAACATAAAAAGCACACACCGGAAAGCCTCGCGAAATCGGCAGCCCGCGGGCCACTAATGCGCTGCGTCCGGACAAGAGTCCGCGAAACGCAAAATCCGCATCCTATCCGGCTCGGCCGATGGGACGGAAAATGGTGCCGATCCGGCAGTGTCACTGCAGCCCGGTGTGCGTGTGTGCTTGGTTCACTTTTCCACAAGACTAACAAAATAAATTAATAAGTACAATGGCTGTTGGTCCGCGTCCGCGACGGATCGCACCGGCTGTAGGACATTTTGGGGATCCCCGAGAATCATCCTTCACCGGGCTTTCGTGGGCCGTGCGTGCGTAGCGGCAACTGCGAGTGCGACGGAGTACGACCCGGTCCAGGTCAGGTTGAAGGATCAAACGGAAGAGGCTAAATGTTGCTGCCCACGTGTGCGAATGATTGCGTTAGCTTTTGCGCAAAACTTTGTTGCGCGACTGCAACAAAGTTTCCGAGGTGCTCCTTAGGCTCTCAGGGACAGACGGTGGCAGACGGTGCTCTCAGTGGCAGAAAATAAATAATAATTAGTAAATTCAATTAGGCCGCATCGACGCGAAGAGGGCAATCTATCTGACCAGCAGCAGTAGCAGCAGCAGCTGTGGGACCTTCGGGAACCGCATCGCCATCCGCGGATAATAGAGATTGATGCCGGGCCACGGTTCCCGGGGTGCATTCGCGAGTGCATTTGCGATGCCTCCCAGCGATGATGGACGGCGTCCTGTAATGCATCGTGGCGTTTGGCTTCCTGTGATTTGCTCTGGGCCTCGGGGCTGTAACTTTTAGACGCTCGCTTTCGGCGCGTTCCGCTCCGGGCCGAAAGTGCATTAGTAATATTTATGCACGAATCATACCTCAAAGTGCGGCCCCGGAGTTGGTCGAACGGCTCATCATAATCATCGCCGTTGGTCGTCTTGTCCAGCCTGGACCTTGCCGTGATCTTGCTTGAGCACCGCAGCACCGACGTACGTGGACCAGGTCTCCCGACGGCGGTCGCTAGGCAACGGCGTGTAATATATTTTCGTTTTCCGAAAACTCCTCGGATTTCGCGTATATTGCTTAAAGTTTTAAATGTAGCTCACCGTGCAGTTTGCGGTGTAGTAACGCTCATCGCTCAACTATATAGATGATTTTGTCAGCAAAGTAATCATGCCGCAGCCCAGCTTCCTGGAACCGGGCCCTCGGATGGCCATTAAAAATCTCTCAATTGCTATTAAACAACGTTCTCGGTGCCACACGGCTAACCGACAGCTCGCACCCCGAAGCGTTTTAACTTTTGTAGTTGAACATTTTCGAATACTCTCCCTGGGTGGGTCCCCGGGGGTGGCACCGGGGGCCACTGGAGGAGGTACTTTTTAAAACTATAAATTAGTAATTTCAGCACAAATTTCTGTGCCAGGAGAGGCCCCGATGCGGACCGATCCTTTCAACTTTCGCCGGGCGCCCGGGACCCCGGCAAGTTGCCACGGCAAACCGCAGCACCCAACGCACCCCCGAGTGCGGCCAGGACCCGCTCTCTATTTCTTACCGTCACTCATCTGACCCCACGCTCCCCCGCCGCCCACCCCTGGGAACTGTCCGGAACTTTACGAAAACTACATGCGCGAACAAACGAGTCGAAAATGTTCCCAAATCATTCATACCGGCCACCACCCGGGGGTTTGTGGGGCGGAACTGTGTGTGTGTGTGTGTGGCAGGGTGGTGTTCGACCAACCCTTAGCCTTTGCCACCCGGACGGCGAGGCGAGGGAAGTTTCTCAAATGCAACTAACCGTTCGGAGAAAAGTACGTCCGAAAGACAAAACACAACGGTCCGGCCCAGCCAACGGCCGGCTTTGTCCAGTGGGCCACCGGGAGAGCGACCTACGCTCCGCTCCTACCTAAACTAACAACAAAACCCTTGCCCTGGACAGCGCACCGCAGCAGCAGCAGCATTAGCATCGGGCGCGTTGGCAGCTTCTGACCGAAACTTCCGCAACTCTCCAGCTCCACAGCCGGCCACAGCAGGGTGGTTCCGACGGTTTCGGGTTCTTCGGGTTCGATCCGGGGGTGCACCCTGTCCCCTTCGCCGGAGCGCCCGAGGGGCGGAGTGTGTTGTACCCTTCATTTTCTAATAGTTTTCCCCGAACAACGGAGAGCCGGCTTTCGATGGGTCGGGAGCCACTCCGGGGCCGGGACTTGTTCCGCAGGAGGTGGACCCAGAGCCCTCCACCCCTCGTCCACTCGCCATCGGTTGGAGAATTGGTCAGCAGCGAAACATTCCACTCCCCGGCCCTGTCCCTGCGGTGTACCGCTTCGGAGAGCGAAGCGGGCGGAAAGAAAAAGTTCTGGAACGTTTTCTAACACTCCTTCAACTCCTAGCTACCTAGGAGTCCCGGTGCCTCGCAGCCGAGGATTGGGTTGCTTATTTGCGGGGGCCATCGGTGAGGGCAAATAACGCTCAGCACCTAGCGTGGGCCCGTGGACGGACGCATTTGCCGTGTGGGGGTACGTTTATTTTTTAGCGAAATTTATGTTTGGTTTTGTTATTAAGGTACCGTAGCGACCCAAGATGTCTTCAATAGCCCCGTTGCGCGTCGACTCATTAGGAAGGAATTCAATAATAAATCAAGCAGGCACCCCCGGGGCCCCCGGGGCCGCCCCGGATGTCGTCCCTTCGTGGGCCCTCTAATTACGGCAAGGAACAAAATTAATGACTCCCATGAAATTAGAAATGTTTCCACACGGTTCCTTTACGGCCGCGGCTCGGTGATTTTTGGCACCGTTCGGCAGGTCGGGCTGGGCCGGGGGGCGATGGGGCCGGACCGGGAGGACACCGGCGCGCTGTTCCGGCTGAATGATTGACTACGGTTAGTGCTTTTTTGCGGTTCTGCTCGGAAGCCGCGCCTCACGCATAATCCGGTCCGTGCAGTCTGTTGATTTTAATCGCATCGAAATGCGCTCCGATATGATGTGCCATTGACATTGTTTTATGAAGCCATTTTCGCTGCTAACCCCTGCAGCTGCAGTTTATGCTAAGCGTAATCATGTTGTGTATGTTTTGCGGTTGAAAAATAATTTGAAAAATACCTCGTATATTAATCGCGAAGCGGGGATCAACGGTGAGCAAAAATGAAATATATTTTTGTTGCCGTTTCTTTCCGCGCGACTTTCATCGAGCTGTCATGTTAATGAACCCGTTAGGTGTTGCCAAATGTCTTTGTCCTTAAATGACCCTTTTTGGCCAGTGGTCTGGGTTCGTTTATTTGATTTCTTGAAATTAGAGCTCAACGGAGTGGTCAAGTGGTTAAACGTCCATATTTTAGAAAAGGCGCTCGTCCCAAGTTAAGGTCATTTTAATTAAAATGCTGTAAAAGATGTTATAATCCCGGAGCGGTGTGTTTGACCTCTTTCAACTGTCGATGTACTTGGCAATTGATGTTGATTCCAAATAATAATCTTATTTATTTGGATACCCGTATGATTCCTATTCAGGTTTAGTGAACGTTTAAGAGGATGTAAGATCATTAACTGGAATTAATGTCTCTTCTCCGCGAGGTGTCGCAACGAACGAAGTCTGCTTGAAACAAACCTGGTAATTTCTCTCTTTCGTGCACGGCCCACTTTGATCATTCGTGGTGACGATTTTTAATTCTGTCAATGTACAGGGTTTGTGCAAGATGTTGTTGGCCTTGATGATATGACACTTGATGATATGACTAGGCCTACTTCTTAGTTCTGACGCTTTCACAATTTATTTATTTATTTTAAATGAAGTCAACGGGTCAAAGGGCTTACTTGACAATTATGTATTAAAAAAATTAAAGAAAGATACAAAGAGTTTATATTACAATAAAGACAGAAATTAGAGAAGAATGAGCTAAGATAGAGAGCGGTCTTACACTGGTTATTGGACATGTCGTAGTTCAATACAGACGAACACAGCGATAATATGCTCTGGCATTATTGCATTGGGGTCAAGACTAGAGGACGATTGGCTGGATCACACATTCATCTCATTCACAAGACGATTTCATATAAGCCGCTCAGGTTCAGACGAGTAAACATTGGCTAGTATGATGGAGGCATCAATTTGAGCAGTTAGAAATTTGAACATAAAAAGAGCCAGGAATGTTAAGCTCCTATGTGACTGCGGGTGAATGCCAAGTGAGAGACATCGTACATTGCAGCCTGGTATGTGATTTTGCTGGTACCAACCACTCTTTGAGATGGGCACTTGAGTGAATCGTCTCTGAACAGCCTCAAACAGAGGATGCAATACCGTACTAACATGTGAAGAATTGGACGGACCAGAGTAGAGACAGTAGAGAATTTCAAGATACATTACATCAGTGAACTCTTAAGTCAAACGTAAAACAGGTTCTAACACTCTAAGTAATCTGCCAACTATCCTCGCATATTGTTCCTTAAATTGTAAGCCTAGAAATTAACACAACAGCTAAGTGACGAACCATATCAACTCTAGCGAACATTTCCTACCCGTAAAGGTGATCACGATACAATTATTAGCATAGACAGTAAAACTTCCTGGAGGTTCCTACAGTCTCCTTCCTGGGTTTATGTCATCAAACTAGTCACATCTTTGACAACGTGCCCTGAATCAATAAGATATGTCGGCTGCCGACAACCACTGGCTACCATTTCGAGAAACCACAAAAGTTTTAGCCCGATAGTATTGTCAAATTACTCAAACCATCAATAGACAAATTCGATTAACGTCGTCCGCAAATAAAAGTTAATGAAACAAAGCGCAAACGCGCAGACTTTTTACACAACCTAATGTCTTCTGCACTGTCAATAGCGTGCGCGGGTGGTGCTGCTTTGCAGCAGACCGCGACTATGGCCGGCGGTGGTCGGTGGAAACATAAAAGAATGCCCAGCCCCGGAAAGGCGAAGGCAAAAGGAAAGCCGGAAGGTTCTTTGATTTACGAAGGACGAACGGACCCGTTGTAACGAGTCAACGCGGGACGCAGAACCATGGGAGGGTGGGCTGGTGGACTTCGGGGAACCTCCCTGGCTTGATTGCGAAATGTTTAATTATTCTATCCAAAGATAAATATAAAAGAGAGAATCCACCGTCGGCCCCCAACAGGTCAAGCAATCCCATCATCTTTCCTTCGGGGAAAAACGGCTCCGAAGCGAAGGGTGGATGGGTCGGATGGGTCGTCCACCACCCCCGTGAGTCGGTCCGGTCACTCGTTGTGTAACTTCATCCTTTCCACGGCAGCTGACGAATGGGAAAACTATCTCTGCGACGACGATGACCACG
Source organism: Anopheles cruzii (assembly GCF_943734635.1). NCBI lineage: Eukaryota > Metazoa > Arthropoda > Insecta > Diptera > Culicidae > Anopheles > Anopheles cruzii. Next base: position 37,134,645 of record NC_069145.1, read on the forward strand.
ACGCCAGCGGGGCGAAGAAAAGCGGGAAAATGTAATACTTTTTATGAACCTTCGGACCGACGCGCGGGGCGCAGCGAATGGGCGTGCGGGAAGAAGGTTAGATCCTTACGGAAGGACCAGCGAGAGAGAGGGCGAACAGGAAAGGGGGCGATGAAGTTTCTCTGTGTACGATTACTAAAGGGTTTGTTTTTGAACTGACGGCGACCCCTGCCGATGTCGGAACCGGGGTGGCGGTGCTGGCGGTGGTGGTTCGGGGTTCGGGGTACCTATGTTTGGTTTGGGATATTGGAGAAAACTAACTTTTCTTTATGTAAAGCACCGACCAGCTCTCCTGCCCGACAGCCACGGGAAACCCCGAGCATAGGGGAGGCTCCGAGTGGAGACCCCGAACCAGCCACCGCCATTACAGATATTGACTCGGTGTGCAGGTGGTGCCAGGCGTAGCGGAGTGTCCGGCCGGGGCCGGAGGTATTACAAAAGTCTATGGTTTGTGTTTTTACTTGCCACGTCTTTTTTTCTCCACCGTGTGGTCACTGGTGGTGGTGGTGATGGGGATGAAGAAAGTACAGCACCGCAGGATCCACTCCTGGTCCTGGAGCTTTTTCTGCTCCCCTTTTTCTACACCGTTGTGTAACCGGGCCCGATCGGGCCGATCGTAAGGTACGTTATGAAAGATTCATATCGTGGAGTCGTACTTTTTCCGTTGTGCGCCCGTTTCCGATGTAACATTTCCGAGCAACTTATGCCACGCGTGTCGGGCGAGGAAGATATGTTTGCGCAACGGTAAAACGGCAAACATATGTGACAGCAATCGGGCTGCACTTTCATCAGCTCCCAGCAGCAAGGGCAAAGGGGTAGCTAATGGTGGCCGATGGTAACATTAAACTTTTATCACACTAAATAAAGAACGAAGTGCATTGGCATCGAGTGCGGACGTCCTGTTTGCCTGTGGCCAGCACGAAAGAATGTTACAAAACCCATCTGACGTCGCCCATGATGGCGTCTTTCGAGGCTGACCTGGAACTAACCTGGAGCTGTTAGGGAAGTGACATACCCTGCCAGATCTCATGACGTCCTGGCAAGACACTTGGTTGTCAATTGAATTGAGGTTTTGTCACCCCTAACTTTATGCGAACCGAACTGTAGAAACCGTCTCTCTCGATAGACGGCTGGACCCCTGTTTGGGGTGGACTTAGCAGACTTAGCAGAGCCATCATCCGACGCAGAATGTGGAAGAATTTTATTGCTCGTAAAGACTCAAGGACTGCGATTGAGTGGCGCAGAGATGCCGGAGACAGACGGACGAAACGTACGTCGGTCCGTCGTTGGGTTGGGTGCTGGGTGGCAAAGAGGGAGGGACGATCCCTTTCGACGGTTCCCGTCGGGCGAAATATTTCTCGAGATGCAAAGCTCTCGGCGCCATCGGCGCCTAGCCGGGAATGTCCATTGAAAATTAGACACACTCCGGCTCGCGTGTGTCTAACCTTTTATGAGCGTCCTGGTGCAGGTCCGAATCCGTCCGACATCATCCGTCTGGTCTGGCATGGGCAGACCCCGTTTGATGCGTCTGGCGGCAGTAAAGACGGCTGCGAGCCAAACATCGGAGCGATGGGCGCTCGCTTTCCGTCCGAACGCCATTTAATGGGCCACGGAATAATGACGTTCTATTGCTCGACCACACACACACACGAGTCCGGGTTCCACACAGCCAAGCTGGATAATTCTATAATCATAAAAGTTTAATATTTACATACTTCAGCTGCCGTGGCGACCTCACGACGGGGGATGACTTTTAGTTCGTTCCGTTCGTTTCTACGGCACTTGGGAAAGACCCCAGAGGAGAAAGAAAAACAAATGAAAATGGTACTGGCGAAAATTCCTTTCCCGAGCCGGTAATGGGCGGTGCGCTATATTTAATCGTCCGAAATACAGCCCAAAATGGGGCCCCCGGAAGGTTTGATGGCCCACCACTCGTCAGCGTGACAAATCGCTCAAAACGTATCACCGGCACCGGGAAAGGAAATTGAAATCTGAATGTCTTCTTTATGTTGGCCGTTAAAACACAGCAACAAACAAAAATCCATGTTAAATGTCAGGGCCAGGGTACGCGAGTGATTTTATGGATCAAAGAACCGAATGAAGTCGGACAACTGTTTTTCATGATTCGTTTCATAAAAGGCATTTGTGTCGTACGATGTGACTGTTATTGCCCCGAGCCCAAAACTACCGAGGATGGTAGCGACCGCTTTCAGTCGCTGGCGAGCGCAAACATCCACCAGAAAGGACGGACAAGTAAAACATTATTTTAAATTAAATTAATTCTCATCGTGATCGGTCCGAGAAGCACAATTCTTCCTCGGGCTCAAGCCGGCCAGCATCATTCTTGCGATTCACACATTTCGTATCAATTGCTGCGGACATACGGCGCTATCAACGAGTGGCCACAGCCACCGGGAAAAGCGACTCTGTGGAACTGATGCGGTGGTGTGAGAGAGAGACAGAAAAAGGCTTCCCCCGGCATTCGCACAGGACGGCCGGGAGTAGCTCCGGTGGTTCGCCAAAGATAACGTGCCAATGGTGGCCAAGCGCTGCCAAGAACACACATCCGTTCGGCAGCAGCAAAAGCCCAGGATTCGCTCCGTGGCGCTTCGGAACTGACTTTCCCACACGGTCCGTTTTATCTCCTTTTCAAGGACTCCGGACCTCCGTCCTGCCTTGTGGCGGGCGCCCCTGCCCCGGCCCTGGCCATTGCGCTTTTGCTGATTATGGAGAGGTTTCTTTTGTTTTCACCCAAACACACAGAAGATAAAATGCATACCACCCAGCCAAGGCACACACACACACGGCCCACCAGTCTACAGGCGATGCCCAGCGAGATCCGAACGGGCTGCTGGTGGGTGGTGAAACTTTCACATAAAATTGCAATGTTCGTAGTTCGTCCGCGCTGCAGTGCGGTCTGACATTTCGGAGCGGATTCAATCGTCGTCGTCGTCGTCGTCGTCGCCATCGTCGGTTGCGGGGCAAGAAAAGACGAGCATCGAAGGGGGCGAGGGGGAGACAAAAAAATAATCTCATTTAAATATTACAACAATGGTGCACCAAACCCATGGCGGTGATGGCAACCCGCAAGGTTCCCCGGGTCGTCCTTCTTGGGTACCGGTTCAATGGAACGTCCGGCCGTCATCATCATGTTGCCATGTTGCCAGGTTGTTGGTGCACGATGTCCATCCTGCCGTCTATGCCCGGA
>NC_069145.1:37137991-37203447 GCF_943734635.1 Anopheles cruzii
CGGATCACGGATCCGACCGAGCCCGGATGTTTCGCGGACCGGAAATGATGGGGGCAAAATATTAATTAAATTTCGCCTTGCAGTTCCGACTCGGTTCCGGGGCTCCGGGTCTCATCAGCTGAAATGGGGGTTCCGTTCGCGGGCACGAGATTTCTTTTTTGTCCCCGTCCAAGCCAGCTAGCCAGCCCTTATTGCACGCCGCTGTACGCTGCGCACATCTTTTTCGACTCAATTTCGCATTCCGGTGTCCCGTGCGTCCCGCCCGTTCCGGTGTCATGGCCATGGCACAAGTGCATCACACCAGTTTATAATGACAATCATAATTATGAAGAGTGATGATCGATAAATTGGTGGATATTGAAAATGCGAACTCGCCCAGACAGACGAGCACGGACAGAGCATCCCGCTCGTCGGATGAGCCGGGCCGCGGATTAATATTTGAACCCAGCGTGCGTTCGGCGTGGCGCGGTAATTGAATCGCGATTTAGGAATCCGGGATGCAACTTGATTTTATAATTATTAGCGGTCTAGGGATTTGAGGGAAATCGGGCCGCATCCGGCCGGCCGAAACTTGAAACTTCTGGGCTGGGCTGCCTAATCGAGATGTGCTTGTTGTGTGCCCCAAGGTCTTTTGCTTTATGGAGTACCGATTGGATCAGAGTGTTCCAACGATTCGCTGGGGAGTAGGCAAGTTGGGCTCTAAGTCTAAGCTCAAGTCAGTACGCATTCAGCTCTTCCAGTAATGCGCAATCCTACAAAAACACAACCTGAACCAGTGGTGTCCTTCGGAAGGCCTACGAACGAATGTGTGAAATTGTAAGCGTAAGCCAACCAGCCCAGCGACCGACCCAGAAAACAGCTGTTCGGGGGTCGAAAAAAGTAAAACCAAACACATGAATGGCTGCCGGGAAAATAACAACAACAACAGAAAAAAAAGTTCCTTAATCAACCAGTGGAAACCCCAATATTGATGTCTGTTAATTATAGCGAAGGACCGACGACCGGCCGGCCGGTGGCGGCGCGCTGGGTTCAATGGTGTTCCAATAAAACCAAAATATTGCCGAATGTAGGTGAGAGAGTGAAAATTTAAACAGCCCGTTGATAAACCATCAGACATTTAAAAAACGAACCCCTGAAGTGAAAAAAGGTCACACCGCAGCTCCACCAGAGGTCGCGGGTGGCGTGGCGGCGTCGATGTTGTCAACCGGCGCGGGGTGGCCCCAGTTGTGACGCCCGGGCGGCGGGGTGGGGGCTCATCATCGGTGCCGTATTGCCAAAAAATCGCGCCCTTCCCGAACAATATTGAATAGTATTTTCGGCTCATTTTGTTCGCTTTTTCACCCCCCGGGCGCCAGTGCCATTATTATATATAATTTAAAAAATAATACGTGCGCTCATTCTGTCCCTCCAGGGCCCCCGGGGGATGCTGGTGTCTCGCTCGTGCACGCGTAATGCGCAAACGAGAGCAGCGGAGGATGCGCTTTTTTTATAATGATGTTCCTTTTTTCGGTGCTCCCGTTTGGCCCACACGTTGGTGGAATAATGATGGTGGAAACACGTGCATCACAAGGGGGGCCACGATTGAGCAACACGTTGAACAATTAGCTCGATGCCCGGCGCCAAAAAGGCTGGACGCCGCAGGAGCCAAGATTTTGAAAGACTCCTTCGCGGACGACACACAACACTGCTCATCCGCTAAGAGTCCTTCCTGGCTGCCAGGTGCAGGCGCGTTCACACTGAGAAATCACACTTTTGGCTGTACTTACCAACAACAACATCATCACCCCCGGGGGCGGTGGTTGGCTAATTATTTCCCATAGAATTTTTCACTCGTTCACATTTTCCGCTAAAACACACCACAGCAGGACAACAAAAAAATTTCGCACAGAACTTATAAAAATGAAATGCAGTAATCAACATCACAGGTTCCTATGGACGCGTTCGATTTTCGCGACACGCCGCGCATTCGGGCAGCCCGTGGCAGAGATCCGCGAAGCAGCAGATCCTCGCCCGACGACGACGACGACGGCTTCCGACGGTGGCGCGTTTTCGCGCTCACCAACACCTGCTCGCGCGAAACACGCGTCCGACCCGCGCGCGTGTGTGTGGGGAGGTCCTCGCGAAGCGTTTGCGGTGCGTTTGTGTCTCCAATTTGGTATGCGTGTGCCGAGACCGTGACGGCGGCGGCGGTGGTGTCTCCCACGGCTCCCATTCCTGGCCCACCCTGGTCAACTTTATATACTACTCCCGAAATTGGGCGAATCGCGGCGAATGCCGACGGCCGTTTTTTGTTTCGTTTCATTCCTTTTTTTTTGGCGTGTGTGTTGCTACATATTTTCTAGATTTCACCCCGTGTATGGTCGCCACGGCGGTGTTATTTTTTGTTGTCTTTTGATCCTGCGAGGGGTCCCCGACACGAACCCGGTTTTGTGGTACTTTTTGTGCATCGTCGGCCATATGATGGAACCCCCCGGACGGTCGCTGCTGTGCGTAATGTGAGTGAGAAGACGCGTTTTATGATTCACCCCCACACACACACACGCACCGACACGACGGGTGGGAATATTATGCTAAGAGGCGCGAGTCAGAAGTAGAAAAAAACGCCATCCCTCTAAGAACGGATGCTGCGAGGACACAATCGAGTTGGGATTTTCCTGCCGGTTGCGTCGTCCTGGAAGGATAGAGAGAAGCCCGCGAGCGCCCTCTATCGACTAGCAGCGAAAGCTACGGCTAGCAGCGACGCCATTATAGCGACCAATAGCAGCAGCAGGATCTAATTGTAAATGATTTTTAATTAACTAAAAAATGTAGATAGTTAATGGCAAATAATTTTCGAACATTCAAATTCTGGTTCCAAAATTCCAAAACCATTAACAGCACAGCATCAGCATCGATTTTTGTGTGTTGTTTCGGTTCGCTTTGATCATCTACCAAATAGCTATAAAATCAATATCCTGATTACTGCGCACAAACTACATCATAAAACAAAGGTTTTCAACCGAAAAAAGATAGGTAATTTTATGCATTTTTCTGACCTAAACAAACCGTTGTCCAAATGTTAGCTTGGCTTGATTTTGGTAAAATGTTACCCATCGTAAAGTCGAATGTGACCTCACACGAGCTACAATTGATGTCGTGTAATGTCAAACGCTCAAAGCAGAAGCCAACTTTCCCATAGTGAGAGGGATTCCGATAAAGCCTTACAAAAATCATACACAAAAAGCGCGAGGTTCGCAGGCTCCTGGCGCTACACACACGAACAGGCTCAGCTCCGAGCTGGTGTGCTGGCAAAAATAAAACCAATTCTTTTGGTGTGGGTCAGAAAAATAGCTGTTGTTTCGGGGGACCTCGTCGAACGTGTTAAATAGTGATAGTTGATAGCGACACAACGCGCGTGACATTCGCTGGTGGGAATGAGACACACAAAACAATTCATTAGCGTGCTTATATAACTTTAATCGTAGTTTTAGCAAACGCACACACACTTTCGGGTGCCTCAACTAAATTGAACCACCGATCAATCGATCGCTAGAAGAAAACGCTAAATCAATATGTTTTGCTTTCTATTCAAACCCCCTCGTCTAGAAAAAGGTTTATTAAAATAGGTTTTAAATGAAGTCGCGAAACTCAAAAAGGCCCGCGAAAACGGCTACCCCGGTGGTGCTAAAATGCGTTAAAATAAGAAATGATGACAAGTGGAAAAAGGATACCGTCCTGGCAGGCACGCAGGCCCTGGCCGCCATTCCGGTCCGGACAGGGGGGCCTGCTTACAAGTAAATGGACAGGACAGAGACAGCCACAGAGAGCGGCGCGCGCGTGACCGAAAAACGCGAAAAAGAAACATGGCCGAATCGGTTAGAAAAACGACGAAGCGGACGGAAAGGAACAGAAACCGGAGAATTTTTAAGCTCCACCTACATTGCTGGGCGCGGGATTGGTTAGAAAAAAGACGACCGAAGAGCGCGCGAACCCCCGACTGTTTGATCCTTTTTTCCCGTCCCTGGTTTTCCACGACCGGGCTGGGCCGGAGCAGCGGGGTCCGATTTTCCCCACGCTCGAAAAATACGCAGCCGGGCACGCGCGGGGCTGCCTGCTTTCCCGTCCTGCCTGTGTCCTGGTCACGCGGTCACGAACCGAGAGTACATAGACCGAAATGAGACCAGCAGATGCTGATGCTTATGTTCCCTCTTCAGCAGCAGCCGGTGTGTTGGTGTTGGTGCAATCCTCGGCTCGGGCTTCCGTTGCTTCTTCCGTAGGCATCGCCTATCGGCCACTCATGTGCACCGCTACGACGTTCACTGGCGGTGTAAGAGAACGTCATACGAAACATAGCGACACAGGGACAAAAAGCGTATTTTAGCGTATTTCGGTAGTGACTATTTTACTTGGTTTGATGCAAAGTTGCACAAATTTTTGTGAAACACTCCCATAAACAAATACGCCTGGCTGTGAGCGAACAAATACGAGGATTTGTTTGTTGAGTAAATCATTTTCCCGTGCACCAAACCTGTGCCGAACCGAGAGACACCGTTTCAGTGTCATTGCATTAACCCGTTTAAACTGATACCTGGCTCGTTCCGCGCGCTTTAATGCTTATAATTATCGACTTCCGACGTGCCGTCAGCCGGTGGCCGGGTCCGACGTACGTCGGAGCTGCCGAAAAATTGCCAGGCGAGCATTAAATAATGGCCAGCATGCCGAGGCTCACCGAGGAGGATGTGCATAAATAAAACACTGAGAGGAATAAAATGAAATAAAATTGAAAGCAAACAAATTTTCGCTGCGGTCCCGCGAGGTGTCCTTCACCTAGAGCGGTCCTTTTTCGCTTTTTGGCGCGGAAATGCTGGTCGCGCCCGTTCGGTCATTGCATCGCTCGGGATGACCGTGCACCGGCGGCCGTCGTTCGGGCCAGACGATGGATTGCATTGTTTTTAAAATAAATAAAAGACATAAAAATCGTCGTTCATGGCGCGGCATAGTCAGATGATGACGGACAGAGCTGGCAAGGAAACGGGGCACAGTAAATTCCAATTGTATGAAATACGTTACACTACACTAAAGAAACATAACGACATAACGCTTCTGTTCACTTTCAATGATGTTATAGGCTGCTCTCTAAATTGAACTCTTAGTTTTGTCTTAAGTACTACGTTGTTTACAAAGTTTTGCGGGTCGACATCAAAGGGCGCTGCTACGAGCTTATTTTTTTTTGTTATATTGGTACACTCTTCAAATGAACGTATGAGAACTTTCATTTCAATCGGTCACAACATTTATTTTAGTATCGATTTATTTAGTATCGACATGTCACAGCATTTTTTACAGCTGTTCTGACGTCATCATTTGATGAAAAACGATTTCCGGGCACGATTTTCATTTTTTTTGAAAACATTTAATAAGTAATAGGCTGCTTTTTTAAAATGAACTCTTAGTCTTGAGTATTTTCCAATTTCTAGCGTTGTTTACACGATTTCTAGATGGCAAAGATGTTTCCTTTTTCCTTTATTAAAGTAATTTACAAAACACTGAAAATTTACTTTTACGTGTGGCGCTTGATTATCTTTTTACTTTTTTTAATTATTTTGTAATAATTAATAAAAAACTATCTCATGCGACCGCACGCCGATGGAACGATGATTTGATTTGAAAATCCTTCTGCACCTTCCCAACTTCCCATTTATGTTTTCACCTTTCGTGGGTTGTGGCGGTCAAAGGTAAAATTTGTAACGAAGGGCTGCTCGAGGTTCCCGAAACTGATTTGCATAAATTGTCTGCTATCGGCTCGCTCCGTCCTTGGCGCGTGGTCAAACAATGTTTGGCTTAGAAAATGAGCTGCCCCCCGGCTCTGGTCCGTCAGCCAACAAGATGTCGATTCTACGGACCCACCGGTCAATCCCGCAATTCCCGCCCGTTTCCTTCCCATACACCGCGGACCCCGGGGGAGCAACCGGGCCATGTTCTTGGCCGTGGCCAGTGATATTTGTTCGGCGTTCGGTGCCGGCCGATGTAAAGGCCGGTTTAGGAAAGTACGTTTCGAAATGAAAAACCGAAAACGAAAAAAGGAAAACAGGAACCTTCAGCGACCACACTTAGGTGCGGACGTGGGTCAAATCGCTGGGCTTCACAAGGTGGACCGTGCAGCATATCTGTGGATGCCCACTGCGCAGACTGCCGGACAAAATCTCCCCAAAAACCTGGCCCGTGAGAGGGAGAGCGAGAGCGAAAAAAAGTTTCTTTTATATCGTTTGGATAATTTGCAGTAACATCGTGGCCGGTCGTCTGGTTTTATCCTTAGCCCGCGGGTTGCTTGGGCGGGCGGGCTTGTCGCGGGTAAAAAGGGGCTGACGGACCGAAGCAACAACGCAAAGCGAAACACAGCGGAGAATTGTGTGGAAGGATTTCGAATGGACCAAACAAAACAAAAAAATAAAACAAAAAAAGAGGAACAGTTTAGCAAACAACATAAACACAAGGCAATGGTGGACGCCACGGCCTGACGGTCCTGGCGACAGCAGTGTAGGTGTGTTGATGTGGGTACGCCGCCCGGTGCGGTGGGGCGAAGTCGGGCGAATCTACCCCGCCCTTGCCGTTAATACGCAAAAGTCGGCCTCACCGGGCAGCCGGGCAGCCGGGACCGTTGCGATGCGTCCCGGAAGGATGGCCAGAAAACACGTCCACCTTCGCTTTGGTGGTAAAAGTTTTAGGATCCTTATTACGGGCACCGTGCATCCCTGTCGCACTCCTGCGGCTCGGGTTCGTCCTCCGACGGGCTCCCGGTCCCGGTGCGGTCCCTATCGACCCACCCATTCCAACTGATAATAACATGAACCTTGTGGGTAATTTCCATGCTTTGCTGGATTATTTTGCAACCCTCCAACTCCAAAGCGGCCGGGGTTGCTTTATGCGGCAAATTCTGCCGACACATCAGGCCCTCGCCCCTACCCGGGGTGCGGGTTCCTGTTTGAAAAAGAAAGCATGTGGGGCGAGGGGCGCACACGAAGACGGACAGCGGTATCAGAAACATGTCAGAGAAATTTTCATTTATTTTCCTTAATTATTTGCGCATTTTTTCATGCCAGACCAACCCCTTCCGCGAGGGCCGCAAGCCAGTGGCGGGCGGAAGGCGGAGTTAGGGACGTGGGACGCATGGCCGCGCAAGGAAGCCGGCAGCAATGGCCCCGGCAGTGGGTAGTGGCAATTTTTAAATCCTCACGATTTAGCGTAATTATGATAAATGATACCGATATTCACATTGTTTGAACGTCGCGCGGGGATAATGCGACAGCGAAGCGTTCGCATGGCTCCACAGCGGGTCTGCGCACTTTGGTTTTATTACTTCGGCCTGGGCTTTAATGGGGCATCATTTAGGGGCCAGTTAATTGCTTAGATAAACAGAAAAATTGTGATGCAAAATTTGTAACACTTACGTAACCTTCCCAAAAGCGACGGTTTTGCCGGCTAGGCCGTGCATTTACAGATGGTGACCCTTATGGCTTCGAAAACTAAGATATTCTTGATACTCGCGACTCGTGATAGTTGCGTAAAAAACTGTGCGAAATGATCCTCGAATGTCCTCGCGCAGTAACTGCTCTGGTATGCGGTTGCTAGGCAGTGCCCCAAGCAACCGAAGCCTTAACAAAGGAAGAAAGATTCCGACCTGTCTTCTAATATTTATGGCCAATTCTCGGGACCTCGCCACACAAATAACTGTATTCGTAGCAGACGAATTACCGTTGTTGGCTCAAGTTGGCTCAACCGAGGTTGGCTTCCTACGGACACCTTCGGCGCACGTTCACGCTTTCGATCGCCCACTCATGGGAACACTACTTAATCACGCTTCCGGGACCACCGACGGTGGTGAGAAGCATGTTTATCTTGTGTGGTATCCCGAAGTGTGTGTGTGTGTTTTTTTTTGCACCGAATCAGCCTAACCTATCCTTGCGCAGCTCTTATCTGCGCCCGGGCGATCCGGGCGCGAAAAGTGTGATACGATTCCCAATGGTCCAGGGTGTCCTTCTTCGCCGGGCGGACGAATTTATCCCTTCTCAAGTAGACCGGGACCGGTTCCGGGACGTTCGAGCGTGGGCCGCGTTCGAAGTGTGAGGTGTGACAAGGAAATTGGAACCGACGGTGAAGCTCCGGGGATTTTGTGTCTTATGGCCGGCGTCGGTGCCAGAAAGGCAAACTTTGGCCCCGTGGCCAAATCCTGGCCCAGGGCGCAACGGACCGAAAAAGGAGAGCGATTCCCGACGGCCTCGAAGTGATGCTCGAGGATCCTTGTCTAGAATATCTAATGAAGGTTCCCGTTGTGTTGGTTCTGCGAGAAATAAATTATGTTTAAAATTCTAATGAACAGAGAAAAAACATAGCTCAAAGTTTCACGTTCACCACCAGGCACCGGCGGGCACCAAGCCGGGCTCGAGTTGAGCCCCGAAGAGGCCCCACTACAGGAAGGAAGCGGCACTTTTATAATTTAAATTGCTAGACGAAACGCCGGCGCCGGCACGGGCCAGTGGGCCGGGGCCGGGCCGGGGACGCAAACTGATACGATGCTGCCGCTGCCTGCTTGAAGGCGGTTTGAACGGTGAACGGCAAGGCACAAGGAAGGAAAAAAGGCACCAACAGACCACCGAAAGAGCGAATAGTTGAAAGACGGTAAAAGGGTATGGAAAATACGGTATTCCCGAGTCCTGCAGAAACCTCTCCGGTTGAGCCAATGGCGTCATTAATGGCAGCAAGCGGATGGCACGGAAGAGTGGTGCGAGAGCGAAACACCACCTCCAGACAAAAACGAACCCATTTATCTTGGTTTTTTAGTCACTCTCGTCGGCGGGGCATTAGTGGCACTCCAGAATGAGCGTCGCGCACAGGCAAAGGGGGGGACGGAGCTGGGGACGCATCTCGGGAGACGCTGGCACGTCGGGGAGTTTCCGCCGGCCGGGAAAACTATTTCGAATGGGGCCGCTTTATTTATGCAGCCATCCGCACAGTTTAATATTTTATGATATTTTATAACATTATTTTGTAAAACTTCCTAATTGGTTGGCTTCCCGGATGACGACGGGCACGCCGTTTCATCGGATGGCTCGCCGGCGACGGTTGCCGAGCAACGGACGAAATGTAATGCGTTGGCGCTGTGGCGGGCCCGGGCAAATGGCGAAATCGTGTTCTGTTTCTTAACAATCTGCTGTTCCATCGCTTGACAGGTTGTTGCGAACTTTCCTCGTTACTTTTTTACTGTAGAGAGCTATGTCCTGGGTCCTAGTCCGTTTGTTTTTCATTAATCCGGGATTACCTTTCAAAGCTTGATGAGCATTTTCTTGATGTATTTAATGATGTACTGTGAGCAAAGTATAACGGGCAGCAGTTATCATCAAAGAATATTATTTGAGTGTTTGGCGTAGGTTACGTAATGTTGTGTGTCAAAAGAGACCGGATTTGTCGAGGGACAATTCTTGGTTCAACTTCCTCGTGATGTTTTTTCATCACCCTAAACTCGATCAGGATCGCTACGCCACCCTATTAGCCCGACCTAGCACCATGTGACTTCTGGTTATCCCAAAAAAAAACTTTTCGCATCGTCTTGAAAATCGGAACAAATGTAGACATACTCGTAGATTTTTTGCCTAGAGAAGCACTTATTTTAATCAATATTACATTAAATATTTAAATATTTTTCAATTTATAAGCGAATCCTTGATAATTTTTGGCAATTGTAGCATTTAATATGTCCTCATACTTTATGTGTTTTATACTTTAAATGTCTTTAGTAACAAGTGCTACAAAAATTACATTACATTTCGATCAATTCATACGAACAATAGTACAGTAACAGGCAATGCTCTTTATATGCTGCGAAATGATTTAACAATCGAAACCCGAAGCAATCAGTATTCGCTTCGAGAGCGGCACACGTGGAGCGTAATTTAACGCAGGATTTATGTTGGAGGGCTAATACCTGGCCACACATCTTACCCATCACCACCACAGCAAGCACACGCCCCAGCCCCTCCCCCCACCGTGTTTGCGTTGTAGGCCTCATTTTTCCATCGTTACGTACGGTTTGATGATCCGTATCCCTGCACCGTATATTCGCATGGCGCGGCGGTCCCCGTGCCCTCGAGGTGGATGAATATTTAAATATTATTTCACCGTTTCACCCAATACATGCGTCTTCTAGTGTGCGGACCCTTGATGTGGCCGCTCGGTACGGAGACGCTTATGTGCAAAGTTTGGCCTGTTTTTGAAAACTCATTTTCCCAAGTGTTGGGATTTCACCTTTTTTTTCCATTCGACTTCGTTCGACTAGCGAGGCGGCCGTACGGTTGTGGTGTGCGTATCTGAGTGTGTATGTGCTCAAGAAGGAGTATATTTAATACACTTCAGAAGAGTGGCCCCTTTGGCTGATTGGGAAGGGCACATATTTGGGAGCTGCTGTTGAAAAGCTGTTGCCCTGACACCGGTACGTCCTGCCAGGAACGGGCGAGTGTGGTCCCCATTCCCATTCCACCGTGGCCAAAGTGGACTGATTTTATATTTATGGAAGGCTAATTATGCTCATATCTAATGCATTGTAGATGCTGCTTCGCTCCGGATAGCGAAAAAGATATCGCTCTGACACCTAATGATGGATGGGCCCGGCCACTCGTTTGGCGATCCTTTGAAGGAGCACCCATTCTTCTGCTATCTGTCAAAGCGGATGACGCAGCAGGCTCTGGCCTAAAATGTTGGCCAACACAATTAGGCTACATTAAATTCGCATCGCACAGCTCGCTGTTGGGCTCAGAGGAATCCATTATGTTATGTTTGTGTGGGCATTTGAGTACTTTTCGGATGAAACTTCACAAAAGAATACCGACACGAGTTATGGACCCTTTATAAAATGGCCATTTGTTGTGTTTTATCCTTTTCAGATCCTGTCGCCTGTCCAATAAACGATTATTTCCGGAGCTCAACCCCTTAGGACGAAGGATTTAATGTAAGCAAAGTTACTAAAAGTTTAATACAAGTGTGTCGTATTAAGGGATGTTAGATAAAAAGTAGTAAATCGGATAGCAACAGCTCACCGAAAGATAAATCAACCCCAAGAGGATTGTCCCGATGCAGCGGCCGCCCGATAGTAGCCCGGTTTCCGGATTTTAGTGGTTACGAGTTAAATTACATTTACCTTTCGGGTTTCGGGTTAGAAAAGCTACGCCTTTTTCCGGTGCGAAAACCAAACGGAGCGCGACTTTTGAGGAATTTGATATCGCTTCCAACGGAATTACTTTTTAGTCCCATCCCCCCCCCCCCCCCCGTGCCCCGCCCCGCTCTGCTGCTCCGGACGGCTATGCTGCGTCCTGCGCAAAGAAACCCGCGGAACTCGCCTCCGGAGTGGAGCAGGAGCTTTGGGCACACCGGAGCAGCCGAGGCGGGTGGCGAGCTACTTCCATTAATCCCCTTTAACTACACTCTCTGCAAAGCGTCCTCCTGCTGGCGGGCCCACCCCGGCCCACGGCCCGGAAGTAGGCAAGTATCGCTTCAGCGCACCAACCAGACCTGGAGCCGGAGGCGTGTGGGGGTCGGATCGGCCGGACGATAGCCGGGACTAGATCGAGTTTGCCGTCCGTTGGATATGGAAGATATATCCCTTTACTTTTATCCATCGCCCCCCGGCCAAGAGACCCCGGACCCCGGCCGGCCAACATCCGTTTCGGGTTTTCCACCCAGCCAAGCAGCTCTCGCTCTCTCTAGCTCTCTCGGTCGCTCTTATCTGCTTCTAAAATATGCAGCGCCTGCGAAAGCGATAGGAAAAATAAAACCCCATTCCTCCCCGGGCTAACCAGGATCCCAGGGAGGATTGGTGGTGGCGGCACGGGGCCGCACGGTCAGCCCCGTCGGTTGAGGCGACAGAAAAAGGAATAAAAACATTTCTAGAATATAAATTTTCGGCTTTCTGTTTTTCCTAACCCTTGCGGGCTAGCTTGTGTCCGTGTGTGTCCTTGCGCGTGTGTGTGTGTTTGTGAGGAGCGGAGCGAATAGCTTAGCCGCCCGGGGCACCACGACGGACAAACCGGGGGGGGGCTTTGTTCTGAGAAGTACTACGGAACGCTACCAGGAAGTTCCAGCAAAGCTCATTCCATTTAATTGCAGCACATTATTTTGCGACGACGAAGATCCCTTATCCCTGGCTATCTGTCCGGCATCGGGGCCGGCGCCTGGAATCCCACCGTCACCGCTCGGGGCGCTCTCCGGGCGTATCCGGGAATGTGTGTTTCTCTACACGCCTCCACCCGAGTGGGAGGGTGGTGTCTACGCCCGTGTGTGTGTGTGTGTGCTAATTCCAACATGGCTGCGGCACACCGAGGCAAAGAGATGAAATAAAGATGGTGTACGATTCGAGGAATGTCGACGACGACGGAGACGAACCGGTTTACTATACCGCCCGGTGGTGTGACTTCCTGCGCGCGGTGGGTGCATCCCGCGGCGGAGGGTGGCGGGGGACATGGAAACATGGCCGGGCTCACTGGGATGCCGGGCATCAAGATGAGATGCTTCCACAAAATATGTGGCAGTGTGCGTAAGACTGTGTCCGCTCGCTGGCTGGGGTTGTCCGTGATGTTCACCCCTCGTGCGGAAAGGGAAACCGGCAACCGGTTCGTGCTGGGACGTGCTGACGAAGGCGGTTCGACGAAGGGTGCGCTTTGTGGGTGGGTTTTTAGCCACCCACGGACCGGACTGGACCGAGGGCACCTACATATAATAGCCGTGCCTAGCTGTGTTCTTCATTATGAATTCAGAGCACCGGAGTCCGGGTGCCCGGGTGTACCACAATGGCCCCCGCTCTGCACCCTTTCCGCACCGACAGCATGGCCTGCTTTAAAGCGTAACTCTTGCGACGACCGGCGAAGTACGCACCCCTGGCTCGGAATGATTTCACCCATGGTGCCAGGACTTTCCGGGGGCTTCGAAATGTTTTCGCAGAAGAAAGAGGCAAGCCGAGGCAAGCGGAGGAGCAAAATGGAAGGGTGTGGGCGACAGATGGACCTCATCCAAGTACCATTGTCGAAAATATATTCGCCATTGATTTGCCTCTCGAATCGAATCCGCTTCGGTTTTTTTCTGGCTGAGTCGAGATGTCCTGCCCTGGGTTCTTGGTGTTACAACCAAAAGGCCAGCAAACGTCGCCCAAGAAGCACAGCATGGATCAGTGCGTTTTCAGTGGGGGGACAATAGGACCCGGGGCCAGCCCGGGGCAGTCTACAAAAATCGAACCCCGTAGCCCGGAGGAAACCATCTACCGAAGATAGCCTGATAGTTCTAGCAGGCCCCGTGGCACTATGGCAACGGCTGCAGAGAGAGGGCTAAACGGTGGAGCCAAAGTGTTGGGGATTATATCTTGCATGTTTTATGCATGAGCTGTGCTACGGGGTTTTCTTTTTCTTGCCCGTCTACTGCCGTCTGCAACCCGAGCTAGGCCATGGATGGCTAGTTAACGACGGACCAAGAGTTATCGCCGAGGTTCGGACGGGCGCCACAGGAAACGAGAATGCTTCGATGCGAAAGAGACGCCATATTTAATTATTCGTTCAATCTTACACATCAGTTCGCTCTTTGAAGCAAGGGCTCGTTGAACTGGGAGGACCACAGCTTTACTACTGCTCATATAAAATTCATTTGTCTAGAGCATTTGAAGGTTACTCCAATGGGACGTTATTTGCGCTTAAATCAGACGAATTGAGAACCTTCTTTACGTCGGAAGCCGCTCACAATAAAATATTATTGCGAAAGTGTTAGTTTTGAACAGGATTTCAGCAAACGACAATAAATATGGCGACCGCAGGTATCGCAAGTCGCAAAGTTCCTTTACAGAAACATAGTCTTTAAGAGTCTCAATAGCGCTATTATATTCATTGATGTTTCAAGACTGTCGAGGATAGCAGTTGGTCGCTTTAAACAGCTTTCTCCGGACGCTGGCCAAAGTGTTTATGATCTTCTAAACTCTGCAATGCAGTGCTGTATTCAAGTTTCGTCCATTGTTTCATTATGACTCAAGTAATCTTTTCCATTTCGCCTTAGAAGCTCCAACGGGGTCTCTGAATCACCAACACGTAGGTGATTTCAGTGAGTCGTCTTTTATAAAACGTCTTTCAGATCAACTCCATGGCCACAGAAAAGAATAAATAGTGAGTGGGCACGAAAAAACGTATGGATTTTGTGAATTTAGCACCAACGTTGTAGGCCAAGGCTGGAAGCCTGTCACATCTTTATTTACATTTAGAAGGTTTTGCCCAAAAATCGTCCCTTTTGAATGCTGCTTTAGAAACAGCCGTGAATTGCATTCGTTTTGGAGAGGATTGGTTTCTCTTCAAATCAAATCGTACTACACCCCGATGGACGGCCGCCGTTTGTCGCGCCTCAACCCTTCGCCGCGTAAATTCCGTGCTTCAATCATTTCGCTTTGATATCGCACTCATTTCGAAACAAATTGCCAGCAACTCTTTGGCGTGTGTAAAGGTAGGCAAAAAAGAGGACACGAAAAGAAGCAATTAGAACAGTTTTCTCTTATTTATCAGGAAAACAGCATTTTCCAACACGCCACCCTCGGGCTGTTTTGCTATAAAATCTCATCGTCCTTCACTCTCTTTACATAGCCAGGCCACGCCAGGCCGGAGGGAGCAAGAACCGGATGAGAGGGCTCCCTGGACCGGGACCGCGTGCTCCTCCGAGGCGTACACACATAAAAGATCTCGAAGTCAATGGAGTAAACCGGAGGAAACGAGCCAGCCGAGGTGACAAGGCGGGGAAAAAGGGACCAAAAAGTCTTCCCCCTGTTTTTGAAACTTTCACCCACCGAACTCCCCCAAGTGGTCCCCACGCACGAGGGATGATTATCCTTCCGTCCATCTCGTTCCCTGTTCGGTATCTGTTTTAATCGTTGCTCTCACCTTTCCCGGTCTGCCACGGGCCCCGCCGACAGGCTTACTCCATTTTCCACTCCGGCCCACCTAACGGCCTCCTGGTCGCCATTTCCATTGGTTACTCGGTTTGCGCTCGGTCGCTCCAGCCATCTTTCAGCCCTCGGTGCAATTTCTCAGCTTCACATCCTTTGGGCGCCACGAGGGGTTACGAGGGGGTGGGCCGGGTGGTTACGTCGTCGTCGTCTGCGGCGACGTCCGGGGTTCGCTCGATCCCCGTGACCGTCCGGGAGTGACGACGTTCGCAAGGGCTGCTCGATGTTGTAACCGTGCAACGTGTATTTTAGGGCGCAATATTTTATTAAATCTCTACTTGCTGCTTGCAGGGTTCGCCGGTGGCCGGAAGCGCGGTGGTGAGCGCGGCGCCGCCGATCAACGTGTGCCGGGACGAGCGACACTGAACCCAGGCCACAGACCGCGCACCCTCGTCGTCGGTGGAAAATTCAGTTCCCTCCTCCATGGTTAAATCACGCGGACACGGGCGAGGTTTCTTGTGCGCTGACGACTGCCGAGCGACGGACCTTCATTTGCAGTGCGATTGTTCCCCGAACTCCTTTCCGAGCAGGGCCGGCAGGGTCTGCTTGAATGGGCAGGGAAAACTCACATCGCCGTTTGCGGTGACCAATGGGATAACAGGACGAAGCGAAGCGAAGGAGTCTGCCACCAATCTGCTCGTCCGACGACGGAGTAGCAGTGTTAGCGTATCCTTGATTTAAATTTTTCATCAATTTTCTTTTTCTCTCTTTCATTAAACGAAAACATTGAAACATTTAGACTAAGCTCGAGCTCAGATATTGAAAACCCTTTTTTCGGAAACTGTTTAAACCGTGCATAACATTTCGTTGAAACTAAAGTTACGTAATATTATAATCAATGCGATTTTTACATCAAAGTGTTTTTTACATTCTTTATTTCTTTATACCTTTGATAGCATTATAGGGAATCATTAAGTTTCAGAACAATAATAAAGTAGAGAGTCGGCCTTCTACAGGGTGATTTGAATGTTTGCATTTTAATTCTTTTATTTCAGTTTCAAAGCAGTTTTAAGCAGTTATATTGTTAGTTTTTTTAACGTTTTATGGTTATTTTGAATTATTTTTTTTATTGTTTCGAAACGTTTTTCTTTAGCATAGAACACAATTTCACACGTTTTTCAATATTTTTTATGTTTGTTTAATAATCTTTTTTGAATTATTTTATTTGCTTTCGATTAGAAATGAATGTTGGGTTTCCCTTAAATCTACCTTTTTACTTTTTTATATCGCTAGAAACAATGATAAACTGTAAGATGTGTTGAATGTGGATCTCTATTGGATGAGATACTTTTAATGGTACTAAACAGCTAATCAACAAGGAACACCAGCCATTCATCCTTATTTTTCCACTTCGGGTTTTAATTAATTTGTTTCTAGAATTGTCTGATTAACCAACCTATCCAATTTACGTTATCCATTGTGGCTCATTTTCTTTACAAACGAGCTTAGACTTTTGTGTAGCAAACTTTCGATCGTAGGCAAATGTTTTCCTAATCGAATTAAGAGTCTAGCCCATTTTTGGTTTCATTTGACGGGGGGCTAAGTGCGCCTAGCCCCCCCGAGTTTCCACTAACATCACAAAATATCATTGCGACAGTTAGATATTAAGCATTTCACCATATTCCATATTATACCATATTTAATCATACTCGTAAGCTTTCGCTCGTAATCGTTTGCATGTACTTTACGAAATTAAAAAATAAAATGTCAATGAAATAATGTAACTTGTACTAAAAATATTCGCCTTTTATTACTGATCTCTGAACATACCTTTCGGTGGGAGTTTAGCCTGTTCGATACAGCACGTTACAGCACGCGAGAGGGCAGACGTGCGTGTGAAAAGAATCGTACACTGTTTTTGCTCCTCTGCCATTCCAGCTCCGTCACTGTTCTTCTAAAATAACTGAACCATTTTTCGG
This sequence comes from Anopheles cruzii, assembly GCF_943734635.1. Taxonomy (NCBI): domain Eukaryota; kingdom Metazoa; phylum Arthropoda; class Insecta; order Diptera; family Culicidae; genus Anopheles; species Anopheles cruzii. Next base: position 37,154,903 of record NC_069145.1, read on the forward strand.
AACACTTGAACGCGGTTCTTGAGAATGAAAAGTGCGCGGCCGAGCTACACAAAGTCCCCACGTTGCATCCACTCGCGTGCGTGCACTTGTGCGGTGCATGGCGTAACTGCACTGCGAAATTGCACTCGACGCTGCAAGGCGCCGTTGAACGCACGGGCGAAAAACTCGGAAATGGAACAAAATACCAAAAACAAAACAAAAAAAATTGGTCCGTCTAGTGTTTGGGAAGGGCTGAGCGATACCCCGCGTTTTTCCGTCGTCGTCGTCGTTATTTTCCAGCGCCACCGTGGAACCTATTATTCGCCGCGCACAATGCTTAAAATCGGCGTTTCCTCTCTTCTTTTTTTTTGTCAACCTATCCCATCAATTCACCCACACGGACGCATCCTGTGTGCACTTACTTGCAGCAGCGCGGCGTGCACACGCGGTGCACACGCGTAGCGCCCCGGACTGCACTATCGCTGTGTTCATCATCAAAAACATATTAAAGCCCTTGGGATAATGGGCGCGATCGGTCGTTTTTTATCCCATCTCTCCGGAATAGATTTTCCGCGCGCAAAGCGAGCGCAATTTCGAGTGCAGCCAGCTAAGCAACACGAGACCAGACCGCCCGGACCCGAGGCGGGCGGGCGGGCGCCGGTGCCAGACTGCGGGCGAAACGGAAAAATCGCCCAACTGCTTGTGTCGCGAGTGTTGGCCCGCGGAAGAATCGTTGTAGGCCTCCCGAAACCCCAAAAAGGGGGAAAAAAACGCACACACCGCTCAGAATCCCCAGCTAAACAATAAACCTATACCGCGGACAAAAAACGCGCAATTCGAGCAATATAAACTGTAGCCGGTCGAAAGAATAATACGACAAAAAATGTGTGGAGACCTACGCAATAACGCGGCGCGGCGCAGCGCAGCACAACGGAATTGTGTCGTCCGAGGATTCGATGATCAATTCGTCACCGAGAGTTTCCCGCCCGCGGGGAAAGCGCTGAGCGAGCGCGAGTGGCTGCCGTCCGAACGATGCCAAAATGCACCGGCTGATGCACCGGCAATAGCGACATCGCGGCATGGTTGCTTCCACCCCCAAACGGTGAACGGGCTTGGTACGCCACAAGGCAAACACAAATGGCAATGCAAACAGCGCGGACCAGGTCTGAGTGCCGGAGCCGGGCTAAACCCAAGGAACACGGCCCCCAAACCAATTCACGGTGGCGTCGGGCACCAACGGCACCGGGAGGTAGCACCGATCGGTCCTGTGTCCTGTGGCAATCCTACGCAGATACCCGCGATGGCCGGAAACGCGCCGAAAGTTCATTTCGATGCTCACTTCCAAGGACGCAACCGGAGTACCCTTACGAGATGGCCCGGCCGATCCGAGGGCGAAACTGCAGATAAAGGCTCCGGGACAAGAGCTTGGCGTGCAAAAGGGCCGTCCGCGGCCGCGTTCTTCGACATTAAACATAAATGTAATAAAGGTGCGTTCTATCGTTGCATTGTAGGGTCGCGATTAATTCGTTTACGATCGGGTTTGGCGTCTTCAGAAACGTACTTGGCGTGAGCAGAATATTTAGTTTAAACACAAATCACATGCATTATTTATTGCTACTTGTGCCATTGATAACATTTTTCTCCTTTCGTATGAGGAACGTGGATTTTAGGCACTGGAAGCCTTTGTTTGTTCGAGACACCGATAAATGTAGTGAAAAACGAGTTCGGTTCCGTTTCGGGGGACTCCAGAAAATGGCCGTGTCGTCGCTCATCGTCACTAAAGCGCGTGTAAACGTCATCTGCGCAAAGATGCGCCGTGACTGAACGATGCATGAAGCATCAAAATGCAGCCTGCAGGGACTGGGACCGCCCGGGGGCGAAAAGACAAGCAGCTCCGGCACGGATCCGTCGTTATGAAGGGATTTCGGAAAAGCCGACGAAGCGTGACCGGGGAGAGTTTTCGACTATTTGCTGAATGGACAGTTTAGCGATATGATCGCGGCATTGTGCCGCATCACACGGTGGTGCATTCGCCGGCGAACGGTGCATCCCGTCCCGTGGCCGGCCAGGACGCTGCACAATCCACCGGACAACGTCGCCACGCCATCGTGCGCCCACAACACGGCAACGCGCCAATGTCTTCGCCTTTTTGTTCCGCAGCGCCCGACTGTACTGTCGTTTCACCGCCGCTGACTGATGGCCGTCCAATGGATGCAGTTAATTTCCATTTGTAATCCGACGTGTACGCCTAAATTGCATTATCTTTTATGCTACAATTGCATTGCACTGCCCGGCGAGCATGACGGGCCCGGCGAACGCAGCCATTCGTACGCCGGCCGGGCGGTTGGCCATTAGCTGGCGGCGCATATACCATGCATTCGCCGTTCGGTGGTCGCGTTGATGACGAGCAAATTACAAACCTTGATGCCCGATAGGAAAAAGGGAAAAGAAAAATGGGTCCGGATTTTCTGCCGCTCGTGTACAGCCATCTTGCCACTTGTGCTCGTCAACTGGAGGGTGGAAACATCCTCGAGACATGATGCACGTCCACCGGACCGGACCGGCTGAACCGTGGAAAGACGTATAGCTGACGTGGTAAGTGCTATTAAGTTGATCCAATATCCACTGGTAAACTCAATAACCATTTCCACTCTCAGCTCGGCGGGACTTTTCTCGATACTTTGTAGAATGAGCCGAGCCGAGCAGGATTTGGTGCAAATTCTTGCAAACCATCAAGCCGGCGTGCGAAGCAGAAGGAATGTGAAATTGCTTTTCAAGAAGCTGGAAGATGGGCTGAAAACGTCTACACGGATTAAAATAGCGACCAATCGTACATTGATCGATGTGCGTAATATTATTAGATTCAATACTCGTAGTCAAGAAGTGGAATTACATTCCGAATGAAATTTCCTACCACCGCTGTTTTGGATTTCATATACATTCATTAAAAAGAAGCGGTGCTAGAGTATTTTCAAAGCGAAAATTCACTAGCTGTGAACAATAGATTAAATAAAGATAAAGAAACATTTGGAAGACTCACTCCCCATAAACTCTAAAGCAAGACAAAAGTAGCGAATTCAAACTTACAACACAACAATTTCAATAAAACAACTTGCTTTCAACTTCATGCTAGCGTTTATTTTAATTAATTAAATATTATATAACTTCTAAACAATCTTTGTAAAGTTAAGACATGCTTGCCGGATTTATATAACTTGAATTTAAGCTCGTTAACGCACATCGTTCTTGATTATCGCCTTCTTGTAATTCATTCCAAATTAAAGAAAAAATACTCATTCAAAGAAGCATTTCATAAATCATGACAAACTTCTTTCCACCGGGCGTAATTCACACCTTACGTAAAGCGGTATTGAAGCACATCGTACGAGTTTTTTTTCTTTCAATGACTTTACCAGTTCTTTGTTTGATGGTGGTTCCGGCACTCTATTTGATTGTCACAAGTCCTTCCCGTGCGGGAAACCCCACGGTACGGGTCAAGAAGGCCCCGGCAGCCTTGTGCACTGGCCGCATACCGCAACAGTGTGACTAAATGCACTTTGGCTTCGCAGGGCTATTGTGGTTTCTAGTGGCCTCTATCATATTTTTAAAACTTATGCAGAACGAAATGATTTGTGCATCTTTCTGCGTCCTTTTTCGCCTGGAACCGTGGCGTTTTTTTTTTACCTTTTCCCCACTCTGTCCATAACTTATCAACGGCCATTCCTGTCGTATGGTGTGACAGTGCTGCGAAAAAAAACGTGGCATGATTCGAAAGCAACCCATGAGAGATGGAATAAAACTTTTAACTTTGTTATCTTTCTAGATCGTTTCTCATTTGCAACTTTCCCGTCCCGCCCCGCCTCGCACGTCGTTTCAGTGTGGTTTTTCCTGCCCTTTGTGGGTGGAACTCGTTTTTCTAAAGTTTTGTCATGTGGAAAACATGTTTCTCAACCCGCACCGTTGCGGGGGGCAAAATGGCGCGCAGAATGCTTACGAGTGATGCTTCGAAAGTGCACCACTCAAACGTGACTTAACTGCAAACACTCTCTAGCTTGAAGAGAAAGTCCTGGTAGAATTATTCTTCATTATGCTAAATCTTCCTAAAAATCATTTCCTAACCTTCTCAAAACCCGCGTGCCAATTTATTCTGTATCATGTGAACAATAATTTGAATAACATCAAATTTCTGGCATTGTCTTCAAGCTCTTAAAAAGACAAACCATTTGCATTAACAGCGAAAAGCTTTCGTAACTTGCCTTTCAGCCCCAGCGCGCTGGCGCTTGGTTTCCGATCTGAATTTGCCGCAGTAGCTACTTAGCAAACAAATCCATAGTTAGCAAATCCAACAAACCATGGTACACTACCGGGAGGCCTGGCCCCGGTGCTCACCAGTGCGGGGCTTCTTCCGACGCTTTCCTTCTCATTTAAATGTAATTCCATTATAATGCATCCTAGCGTTACATTGTCTGCTTGGCAAGCTTCTTAATTTGTGAAGCGCTGGCGCAAGGAACAGTGTCCAGTTGGGCAGTGCGCTCGCCCGTCCCGAAATGGCTGCGGGTTGAAAATTGTGAAAGGATCCGAAAAAAGCGGAAGTGGCTATTTGCAATTGAATAGAAACTTTCGCGTCCGCGCACTGTTTTGTTGTTGTTCCCTGGAAACTAGGAAAGCGAGCGAAACTCAGTTTTCGGTTATTATTTTAATTTAACTTTTGCACCACTACATTTAATGTCCATTTGCCAACGGTGCGGCCGAGCCCACTGCTGTCCCCCCCGGCCGCACGTGGCGCCGCCCGTCAGACAGAAAGCTTTCATTTCCATTTTAATTTTATTTTCATCCCCCTACACGGCATGGACTTTTTGCCTTTTTTGCCTGTTCCCGCCCCCCGTGGTGCCCCGTGATATGATATGCTTCGCGGTAATGGGCAACTTTTTTAGAGACCACAAACACACACACACGGTAGACCCACCCGCAGACGATGCATCCGATCCGTATCCTTTTATACGGTTGGCTGCGTGTAGCAAAGTTTAAAGTTTCCAGTTCGGCCACAACTGGTGAGTTTTGTGAGGCTTACGCTGAATAGTGCCGTGGCCATGGTGTGTTGGTGGTGCGCAATACAATTTTGTCCCGGACTTAGGACCTGTAACGGGGGGTCCGCGCGCGCATCAGGCAGCACTATCATCCCCGTTGCCCTGACGCAAACTGACCCTGGTGGCAGATTCGCGCGGCTGGGGCACAGGTATGCGCTGCACCGGAGATAATGCTCTCGCCGGAAGCCACATTCAAACCCATTTGGACCGGGCTAAATATTAAAATATTTTAATTAAAACAAGTTTTAGATACAGTCTCGCTCGGGTTCCGCACACCGCGGATGCTGATTTTGTTTGCAATTGGCGAGGAGATACCGGCACTGCCAGGGATGACTCTCGGCACCAGATGGTTGGTGGAGATTGCAAAGTTTTGGTGCACACGCTCCGCAAATATGTTTCGCAATACACTTAACAGAATGGGCCGCCATAATGTCGGTCGGGGGTCACTAATATCAGGAAGCAGGAACCGAAACCGCTCCGTGGCATCGTACATACGTAATATATTGACCAAATTCAGGCCAAAATACCAAATAGGTTAATAAGACCGAAAGATGAAACTACATAGACGGCTAAGCTACACTTTTCAAACACTTCGCAAAGCATTTTCTGCTGTTGTCTAGTTTTGCTGTTTTGCAATATAAGGTTTTGTAGCCATAGCTTCTGTGTTTATACACAACATACACAACGTATAATTTGCATTAAGTAGAAACCCCATTTTGGAATGATTTGGGACCTGGACCTGGAGAGGTTGGCTCCCAATTTGAGCCACATTTCTGAAGATCAAACACCATTAATCATTTTCATCGATTAGACACGTATTGGCTGAGCAGCACTTCGTTTCCTACGAGGAAGTCGAAATTGGATGACTAATTAGTTTACTTTAAAAGACGAAGGATTATTTCGTCTGGGAATTCACGATTTAGCAGAAAGATAGGAGAAATGTGTAGCTAGCGTTGGCACATACTTTGAATAAAATATAATTTTTCATTTCATTGCTATAATTTTTTTTAAATAGTCCGAATCTCAAGTTTTAGACCGGTAATTTTCATTAAAGTTTTCCATAACAAATGCTTCTACGCCATATTTGAACAGTAACCGTTAATAACAGCGATTGCTAGTGCAACGTTTTGAAGGAGTGCAAATTGTGTGAAAATATGGCACACTGAAACACGGACCCATGGCGTGCCCGAGGTATCGGATCTATTTTCTTATCATTAGTGCGCCATGGTAATGCAGCACACTGCTGCTGCATCGCTTGGTAGCAGAAAGAAGAGCCAACAACCGATTCGAATAATTGCTCCGTATCATCGTCGTCCTCCTCCTGGCGCTGCCGGTTAGACCAATGGCCGGTCATGATTCACCGGCGCTAGCTCCGTAGATACGTTACACAATTATGACACTGTAGCAACATTTTAATATCCCGCACCGGATGTACACGGGCACGGGCAGTAGTTTCCTTGGCCGTCGCCGCGAGCGACCTCGGACACCGGCTACCGGCAATCAGGCAAGATTAATCCCCCAGCAGCAGCAGCACGGCGTACGGCGCCAGGATGCAACGTCCGGAACGTCCGGAGAAAGCAGTCATTGTCATAATTTTTCTTCGCTCACGTTCACTCATTTACGACACATTTCACGGCCCCGCCGCTTGTCCGCATGCCGCGTGCCTCGGTCGGTCTCGGTGACACCGTGGCCACCGTAAATCAAAACGAATTCTCATAAACAATGGATGTTTTGCTCGGCCGGAAGAAGTGGGATGAAATTGAAAAATGTCCACCCACCGTGGGGTACTTCTTCGCACATCCTTCGTCCTTCGGGCGGTGGCCGATGGGCGAGAGATTTGAGGGAAGAAAAATCGGACGACTAATCCAACCACCCTCCGGCCCCAAGTTGGTGCGGCGCTCTGCATCTTGCTGGTGCTGCTCATTGCTCATCTCGTTCGTCGTTCCCGGAGACAGGCCCGGGAGCCATGGCATAATTCAACGGTGGCATGTATGCGACGTCCGGACGGTGTGGAGCCACCACGAAGCTGACAGTCTCACAATGCGTTTCATTTATCATCTCCTTCGCTGCCGGGCCACCGTGGCAATCCGTTGTTCGTGGTTCGTTGGCCAGCCAACGCGAAAGATCGCAGTAAAGACGACCTCCGACCAGCCACTGGAGGAGCATTCCTTATTTCACTGCAGCTGCTGGAATGCCGCACACCGCAGCGGACGGGCCGAATCTTTACGGGCGGATGAATTCCACGCAAAATCCCACAACGAACCCGGGCGCCACATGGCCCACGGGATACGTTTTATTTAATTTTAATTCAAGTCAATCATTCCCACTGACAGTTTTATTCCATCTTCCAGTGTCATATTATTCAGGCCTGTCACAGGGCGCCGTTGGCGTACGGCCAACGTTGGCCAGCGATTTGTTATTCGCCGTTTCTACGTCGCGAAGGATGTTTTGTGTGCCACTTTAACTGTTTTTATCACATGATTCAGTAAATCCCTAAATTTTAAAGTGTGTCCTGCGCGGCCATCATAAATTGGCGAATGGTTCGTGAAGATGGGCGCCGGATGAGCTCACCGATGCCACGAAGCAATTGGATTGAAACCATAACATTACCTCGATTCATCGATGAAAGTGTGAGTCGGGCTGCTGATTGAAATGCCGGCATCACTCGGAGCCTTTCTATCGGAGCTGATGACAAAAAATACACACACACAAACACAGACAAAACGAAACATACGGTCCGTCGACCAACAATCGCTCCGAAACCAGGAATAATTGATAGGACAACACCGCAACCAGGATGTCCGGCCGGGACGAACCACGTGCTCCGCTCACGAACTAGGCGCGCCACGATCGACGGCGTCGGAGGCTCCTGTGAAACATGGTGACAAATTGTGCGCCCGTGGCGTCGCACGCGTGACGGATGGACGGACACGGCGGTGGCGGGGCGGAAGGATTTGTGGCCGTGGTTTGGTATGACACAAAGTTCAACCTATTATGACACTCCAACAAGCCGTAAACAAATTAAATAAACACATCGACAAATAGGCTTTACGTTATCATCCTTATTACACGTATCATTATTACACAATTAAGCTGCTCGGTTTGTGCTGCGACGAGACGTGTGCGGTTAGCTGCATAGTACCGGTTGCAACCCTTCCCGTACCCCTTACCGGACCGGGTGACGGTGTGATTGACCGGCCAGGGCAAAGGGCCGAGAGTGTCCGGGGGTCAACAATGTCCGTAACCGGTAGGTTGGTTGGGAAAGGTCAAAGAAGCAAATTAGGGCCGACTGCCGGCAGTACCTGAGGCCGGCAGTCCCGAAATGGGACAAACCTTGTCGGGCGGGTTCGAAGGGATCGCAGTACAATCAATCACGGACTGAGGGAAATCGCCGGAAGGTTTCATTCGTTGAGCACGTAAAACAGTAAAAGGGGAACTTTCAACTTTACATTTTAATGTGTTCATTATTTCGAACTCTAGTGATTGTAACTTACAATGTATGCTTTGCTGCAAACAACAACATGAAAGAGTGAGTTTTATGTATTGGCCTAGACGGAGCGCAAATCGCCATTCTATTTTCAACAACTATTATTTATTACGAAAAGCAATAATAAAGAAAGAAACATGGTAAGAAAATTAAGCGGGAAAAATTGTTTATGGCAAAGGATGAATAAATAATTCTGGTTGTGGTTCTGGTCATGACTAACAAAAAGTTTAAGTAGAAAAACCGAGACCCACACGAAATTGGAAACGACAAAAAAAACTCCAAAATAAAATCCTGGGAGAGAACTTCAAATTTTGCCAAAAAAACGTCCCTATTAAAACGTGGCCCGAAACAGAAAAAAGACCCCTGCAGGAAGTTGGCTCGTTGTACCAAATGGAAAAAATGCGACCCACAGACTTCACGAGACTCGTCATAATTCAAGACCGAGGGGTTCGCCTCATCCAGCGTTGAATCATTACGAGCGTCCTGCCCCGCCTCGCCACCGCCTGGAACATGCCAACGGCACCGACTGCAGGTGAAAGGGAAAATGATTGATCCCGTGTGTTGGTGTCCACCCTACACACACATGTCTCGCTCACCCACACATCCTTGCTAAACGCAAAACGCACCAACAAAGTAGATGGACGCCTAACACTCGCTCTCTCTCTCTCTATTTCCGCCAAGTTTCTTCTCCCCGCGGTTGTTTTGCTCTCGCCTGCGGGCCGCTGTTGAGGAGAAAATTATGTCCGTTCCTTAACGAGCGCCGCAAGGGAGCAAGGAGCGGGCCTCAACCTCTTTAAATGCTGCCCTTCCGGTGCGCCGGGCAGCCGGGTGGCTTATGTGCCAATGGTACAGCAATCGAATCGTGACTGAGGGAAGAACAAGATGGTACAGCTCGTTTCGACCGGTGGACGGAATGGCGTGGAATTGTTTTGGAAAAATATCGATTTTCTCTTTCACCATCAGGGCGCCTGCGCTCGGAAAAGCCCCGACGTGTAGCATGATGGGTGCCCGTGCGCAACCTGGGTGCCATTACGGTGCCGGGCTCATCATCATCGCCTGCCCAACGGGAGAACAGGCCGCCGCCATTTCGACGCAATCCTGGCCCTGCCATTGCCTTCGGTGAGCAGCTGGTGGCCACTCGCACGCACGCACGCCTCGCTCCGACAGCGATTATGCTCGCATTTACCGTTGGCGGCGGAAATGGAAAACCAAACGACGGCGACGGCACGGAATCACTCATCAAAATGAATGATATAAATTTCGGGAAACTATTTTCCCTGCTACCTGCCGGCGGCGGCGGCCTAGATCGGCGGCCACCGGTGGCGCTGAATTTCAGGTTCCCTTCGGCCAGTGCGCCAAATGACAGCACCAGATGTGGCGGCAATAAATTTATGCACTTCAAGATAAAAATAACAATCACACGGGCACATAGGCGCAAAACATAGGCGCCAGCATAGGATGGCATAGGCCATATGTAATGCGGCGTGCGTGAGCGCGGCGAGGGGCGTCGACAGAGATCGGGAAACGGGAACGAGGCGATGGATAAAAACCATCACAACTATTCGCTTCGAGCCGAGAGAGTGTCACGATTACACAAAAAAGGCAGATGCACGGCTTGGGCGATTTTTTGTTCCCGCCGCCGAACCATTGCAAAACAATGCCAAGAAAAAGCGCTGACGGGTTGTCGGCGAGGGAAACTAGTTTTCGGTATCAAAACTAGTCGATCGGGTTTGGTGGTTTGTTGCGCCCATTCGCCCCATATTATCCTTTATTTCCTTTATCCTTCCTCTGCAGGATTCAATCGTGAATTTATTTGGCGTTATTCAGCACTTCAGCAGACGACCACGTTTATAGGAACTTAACGACGATTATAGCAACTAGCGCCCTCTATGGAGCAGTAGCGGTGGAAACTTTCCGTCGGCGAGCTTTCGAAGTGACAAGAATTTTAACAATTTCTCCTCTCCTTGGAAAAACCCTTTTGCTTCCGAAGGGGAAATTTAGTAAATAGGGAACCGATGGACATAACGACAAGGATATATAGGGTAAGCGTGCCACTGGATGGTCGGATGGCTGATGTTTTACAAACCGTTTGGTGTTTTCAGTTTAGGCAGGCAGCACTAACGAATCAACGTTATCGTCAAACACGAATGTAGAAAAGTACTTACGAAGAAATGGATCCGATGTTGGATGGAAATACAAGACATTACTTTTATTGTGTAAAACATTGCTACTAGCGGAATCACTCGAGAATTTGTCTCATGTGACGTAAATATTGACACTTTATGTTTACGCGCAGTCAACAAACAATTACAAACAACAATACTGCCTCACATTCCATTTGTAGCCGTTTGTCTAAAGTACGTTTCTTTGCCAGTCAGTTATGTGTCAGTTGTTCGTCTTACATTTATAGCCACAAGTGTGAAAAAATATGAATTACAAACTATATTTATTTATTTATTTATTTATTTATTTATTTATTTATTTATCACAAAAAACAGTCAACGGACAGCTTAGCCTAATTGACAATAATGAACTTAACTTAGCACTTAAAACTAAACTAATCGCAACTGAGGAATCGCAAACGCATAAGCAGGTAATTGGTATTTTAAAGGAAAACAAACACGAAAGTAACATGGACGAAACATTTACCAAGAAGACATGAGGGCAAAAACATTACGACACTGGTCAAGGGACATATGAAAGTCAAGAAATGACGAGAAACTGTTGTACGTACGACGAAGAGCTAGTAAAGGGTGATTATGTCCGTATGTATATTAGATATTGTAATATCGAAAAAGTGCAAAAATTTAAACTATTATTAAGAACATAGTGATCTTCAACAACTACTTCATGGACATATTAACAAATTCTTTATACATATGAAATTACTATTTATAATTGTTGATGGCTTTACGAAACTCTACGGAACAGTTAGGTTATAAATTGCAACTGAGTTTTCATAAATTGTTTTCATCAGAGTTCGGCTTTATTCTAAAAAATTAGGAACAGGAATATTGAATTAAAGGAAATCTAGTTTTTATACAAATCGTTACAAATTATGAATTAAAAAATCAATAGTATGGATGGGTTCAGAAAATTTACCATCACGATGTAATGGTATTTTTATTTTGATCTTAAAAGGTATTGCTCAGCCAAATGAATCCCTCTACTAAGAACTGGGGCGCGTGTTTCACTGTGCCGTTAATCTATCGAATGTTTTGGAGCTCTGAATGCTCTGTAAATGTAATATTTGCGTCGTCTTTTTGTAAACTTTTACAGCAATTTATCTGATAATCTGTGAGTGGAAAATCTGAGCCCCAAAAGAGTGCCTTTGTTGTGAACACATTACTGTTCATCCGCTTTTGCTAGCCCCCATATTGATGTTTACCAAAATTAAACAACGATCAAACACGGTGTCTTGTAAATCGAGTGACGAAAACAACTGGACACTGGACGCCTGGACCGGACCAGAGTCCGGCCGAACAACAACTTGGTTGTTTACGACGATGATTCAAACTTCGAAATTATGCAGATTCGGGCTTCGAGTTTCATTTCCATACATTATTCCTTCCGTTCCGTGCAAAGGGTAGAGAGCTGGTGCCGGGGGGACGCTGATGATGATGCTGTTGCTCCTTCCGATGCTCCGGCCACTGTCCGGTGCAGGAAGCGACTTGCTGGTCCGCTGCTTGGACCGTCCGCTCGCTCACTCGCTCACTCGGCGGCCTTCTTGAGGTCGGGCCGCAGTGGCGGGAGTTTTCTCTGGACCAACTCTGGACAGTGCTGCTGCTGCCGGGGTAGAAAACTCGATGAACAAGGAAAATTTTAAGAGCCAACATTGGAACGAAAACTTTACCCCCTACTGGCGACCGGAGAGGAGTGAGCGAGGGGGTGGCTGGACCGGGGAACAACCACTCCGGACTCCGGAAAGGCTTTTGGGCACTCCGGGGCGCTCGGAGATCGGAAAAATGACAAAGAATAATGGGGTGAAGACGAAACAGCAAAGAAGCACCTCTTTGTCTGCCCGCCGGCCACGGGGTTCAGCCCCGGGACCGGAGGGTGAGCGGATCGCCCGTTGAAGGAAGAAAAATGTCTCTAACCACCCGTTCCAGGCGCTGGGTCCCGGGAGTGGAGCGCGGAAACAGCGGTACAAAATAAACTCTTGCAAAGCACAGCGACGCCTCCAATCCAGCACTCGGAGCCACACTGGCCAAGGACTGTGTGTGTGTATGAAAATTGCTTCAAAACCGACATGCGACCAGGAGGACAGTTTGCATGAAGACACACCAGAGAAAATCCATCCTGCCCTGCGAGGACACTCGTCCCAACACACCGAGCTGGACACCGGGGCTCCGGTGGCTCCTTATCAGTTCCGATCCACGAGCGACCCAGCACGTAGAGGGGCGAGCTTGGGGCTGGAAGCTAGAAGACGGTGCGGCCTCGGGCCAAGCAGTCGGAGCCGGTCGGTGGCGGTGGCGATGAAAAAGAACTACTGCAAGCAGAGTCTTTTCACACATATCTAAATGCAAATAAAATGGCCTCTCATCGCCGGACGCCAATCACTGCGGGAGTGTAAGAGAGCGAAAGAGAGAGATACAGAGTGAGTGAGTGAGAGAGCAACACTTGCGGACGGCTTGTTTATCGTAATCGTTTCGAAGGATACACGACAGATTCCGGGTGAACGGGTCGGGTGGTCTGAAGACTCCAGAAGACGTGTTGCGTAATGGTTTAACCAACCAAACCCACCAGCCAGCCCAGCCAGGCTGGTGACTCTGGACACTCTGCGGACGCTCCGGAAAAGTATTCAGTGGGCGACGAAAGGGAGTAGCAAAAAAAAGAAGGAAAACACGCACACTTTGCAATGGCGCAACGGCGCCTCATCGGATCGGATGGCCTTTGGATTGCTTTAGCATGAATATAGATGCATCTTGTGCACGCCGCCGGTTGATGCCAGTCCATTGCTCATGGTGAGCAAGATTGAGTGTGCGGCAAGAAACGGACATCACTGCCATAAATACCATCACCATCACCATCATCAGCAGCACCAGCAGCAACCGGCGTCATCAGCAAAAGCGACGGCAGCATTGCAGAGCAGCGAAACTTTTATGAATAACCAAATTTCTCCAGCTGTCGCTGGGGGCCGCGCGCAGGAGCAAACTTTCGCCGAAGGAGGAGTCCGGGGGCCGTCCGGCGTTCCTTGGTCCTCCACGACGTACATTCATCCGTGTCGTCCGAAACCGGCCCCGTGTTTCAACATGTACGACAAATGTTCAAGCTTGGCCATCACGAAAGGACACGAAAAGCTCCGTGGCCAGGCTACCCCGGCGCTGAATAGCAAGTGCCGAACGAGTGTGTGCCGAAAATAAACTACATTTACACGATTTACACGAATTTGTCCAGACCGGATGCGGAAAACAAAATCGGAAGCCCATGCCAGCGGAACGGATGCATCTTTCCTTCTCTCCCACCATCCACGTGGCCGCTCTTTTGGGGGAACTTTCTTTCATTTGAATGTTTGATGTAACATCAATTTGGGGGGCGAATGTTTGAAAGTTTGCCCATTTCGCATTCGATGCACGGTGGCCGCTGCTGGTTTGGCTACTGGTCCGGCGAGCACGTTGCAGAACGGAAGGCCACAAAGAACGGCTTTGAGGACAAAGAAAGAATCGGGTATGCAGCATATTACGGACCGTCGGGCTTAATGAAGATGTTGAATACGAAATGTATGATAAGGACACACACCTCTGAGAGAGCTTGCTTAAACCCCACACCGACCGACCTATCGCCGGTCGCTGATCGTGTGTATTTCGCCGAACTCTAGTCACTCGAGGTCACTTTCGTCCCGAAACAACTCATCGTCCAGGTTGCGGAAGATGGCGGCCAGCGCGTTGCACTTGCTGTCATCGTTGGCCTCGTTCGTCACGATCTGGCAGAGATGGTTCAGCAGGCAATCCCCGTCGCAACCGGCCGCCAGGAACGGGTCACCACGCTTCACCTTCAGCTCCCAATAGCGGCGCAGTTCGGCCGGGTTTGCGGCGAACCGGCGGACCAGCGTGTCGAGCGATGCCGGACTGACGTTCGCGAGCTGGAAGTCGTCGCTGAAAGAGTACAACTGCGTCCAGATCGGGCTACGGTTCGGGTTCTGATTGGCCTCGGTCAGATTGAAGTACCACGATTCAAAGTCCGTCACTTGCTGCAAGCGAAACAGAGGACGTAATTAGCGAAATCAAGTCGTCCGGTGTCAGGCACGCCAAACTCACGTATGTCTGGGGGTTGACGTGATACACGACGTAGTTGGGATTGTAGTTGCTGTAGGGCACGGTGCCACCACCGTTGAAGCCCACGCTGATGGCGTGCTGCGGGTTCGACAGGGCGTAGAACACGTTAAACTCGTCCGCGTGCGTATGGCCGTGGAAGTGAGCCGTGATCACGTCCCAGAAGCGATCCAGGATGCGCCGGTACTGGCGGGCCCAGGTGCGGTAGCTCGTACCGGCACCGATGGGAATGTGGGCCAGCACGTGGACCTTCTCGCCGGCCGCTTCCGCCTGCAGGAGCGTGTCGTGCAGCCACTGGAGCTGCGCCTGCAGGTACGCCGGATCGTACAGGATCCACCAGTTGAACGTGTACGCATCGTTGTTGTTCATCCCGATGATGCGGAATCCGGGACGAACCAGGGCCGTGTAGAAGCCACCCTGCCGGATGGTTTGCTGCGTGGCCGTCGGCAACCAGCTCGACCACTGATCTGCGGAGAAGTCGTAAAGCCAACTCGCCGAAAAGTCCTGCCGATCGATGTAGCTCGGGGCGAACACATTGGTCGGGTTGTTCTCGTGATTGCCCAGCACCGGGTACACCGGTTTGCCGGGGAACACGTCCCGGAACAGTTGATACGTGCGGGTCATCGATACGATGTTGCCGGCGACCGTCGTTTCCCAGACACCGTGGTCGATGATGTCCCCGGTGTAGTACACGTACGCCGCATCCGGATGTTGCCGTGCCGCCGCCCGAACCGCATCCTCCACCGCCTTCCAGGGTGAGTCACAGTCGCGATAGTCACCCCACTCGCCCGCACCGTGAGCCGGGTTCGCCGGAATGCCTTGCCCCACGCGGCAACAGCAAGGCTCCCCGCAGACCGCATTGTACCCGGTGCGGTAATGTGGATCGTAGTGCACGTCCGTAATGTGGATGATCTTCAGGTCACTGACCGCCCGATTCGGAGACGTCACCGACCCGGTGATGGGTCGTCCACCTCCCGCCACATTAATCGTCCAGCCAAGGAACGCTGGATCCTCCAGAACGCAGGTCCCACTTTGGAAGATGATACCGCACATCGTTTGCGCCGTTAGCGCCGGGCGGCTATCGATGATGTGCAGCAGGATGTCGATGTTTTTGTTCACCAGCATCAGACAGTTTTCCGGCGTCAGGATGTTGAGCGTCGAGCACGTCGTAGCGGCTTGCTGCGCGATACGATCACGGTCCCAGCCGAGTACCCGGCGGTAGGTGAGGTACGTCGTTAGGAGCGCCCGGCAAGCCGTACACTCGACCGTCAGGTACGGCAACGGGTGATTGTCCGTCTCCGTGCGGAACATATCCAACGATCCGAGGCTGCCCATGTGCTCGAAAAGCTCCTCCAGCCGCGCCGACTTGACGCCCGTCTCGACGTACCGCGTGTGCTCGACGTAAAAGTCCCTCTCGAACGCCTCTGCCGGGAGCAAGCAAAGGAACACACAATTGGTGTCAGCGACGGGCCACTGAGAGGCCGGGCCGGGGACCAGCGCTTACCGTCAAACTTTTGCTGCTGCTCCATCAGTTTCGCGTAGTTGGCCGGCTTCACCTGATAGCCGGCGGTCGCGGGGACCAGCGCGGCCACCACCAGCACGGCGGCCGCGGACAGCATCGATGCGCGAAACATTCCGGGGGACACTCTCTCGCTCTCGGGGCCACTGTCCGGTAGCTACTGACGGGAGCAATCGGCTCATACACCTGCCCAAGCCCGGCACCCGTTTTTATATGAAACCTGTTCTGGAATGTGTCGAATTTTTGGTCGATTTTTGGTCGTTCGCTTTCTTCGCTTTCCCCCGCTTTCAGCTGTGTTGTTCTCAGCCACGCGGCGTCCGCGGTGGCCGACCCCGTTATCGCCGCGACACGACCAATTGTTGTAGCCGCCGCCAAGGTGACAGAAGGAACCATGTTACGCACAAGATCGCCACCGCCGCCGCAACGGTACCGTTAGACCTTCACCTCGCGCTCGCGATCGGACCCACCGTGTCAGGGTCAACATCGCGGGGGGTGGGGGTCTCGTTTGAGTTTCATTTTCGAATGGACTCGGTGGTGTGGTGCGGAACTTGACACGTTTGACGTGCGGTGATAGATCGAAAATAGCCTGACAAGTCCAATGACTTCGGTGGTCGTGCCTGTTCCATCGGATGTTCGGCAAATCGATGTGATGATTGGGCAAAAGTTGACAGACAACCAATAGGAGCGACCCCGTCCGAGCACGAGCCCCTGTCCGCGGGCGATAATGGGTCTGGTGCGTCTGATTACGGTTACAAGTCCAAAACACGTGCTCGAGGTGTGCTCCCGAACGGGAACAGTGGTAGTTGTTGATTTTTTATGTTCCCAAGTTACCACCCAAGGGTTCGCCAAGGGTCCATCAACCCAACGGACGACGGTCCCCCGGCCTGTGGATGTGGAGTCTACTAGAAACTGTGGAGCTATTGAAGATCCTGGTAGCAGTAAAGCTGGTAATCAAGAAACGCAATTCCTTAGAAACGCCTTGTCCAACAGCATAGTTTTGCGCAGGGACTCTCTCGGTTGGTATCATCTTTTATGCAACAAAGTGTTGCTTCCCCCCACGCGCCAACCGTCCTGAGGACGGGTGATTGTACAAAATGTGTTACAAGGAAGCTGCAGATGACAAAAAATGAAAAATGCGAACAGGAAGGCTGGTTGCCCTCAGCCTCCAAGGCTGGCAAACGGGGGTAGGACTCTTCGTGTCCAACGCGCGCAATAAGCATGCGGCATGCGATTCGAAAGCTCCCCGGGCCCCTTGGTCTTTGTTGGCCGGCTGTGGCTTTGTGGCTGCCTGGAAGTCCCTGGAACGATGGAATACTAAACAGCGAACACACAAAACCCGAGCCCGGAAGCAAGAGTGCCAAGCGATAACTGCTTTGGTGCATTTAAATGTGTCTTTTTCTTCTGCTCAACGGCTGTGCCTGTGGAAACCGGCATTTGGAATGGGACGCAAAACTTTACACGACTTTACGACAATGCGCCTTCCGTGCTTAAGAATTTGTTTGGAGCATTGTTTCATTTCCGCACAAAGCTACAATTGCTGAAGAAGAGGTGTTGAAAAAAAAGAACGATGTGCGTTACAGTTGTGTGAAGCAACGGTATTTAATACAAAATTTAAATCGCAAGAGGCTCCGCACGGGCAGCGTTCCACGTCTTGCGACGCTGAAACCGGTAAACCTGGCGAGTCCTTTTAATCCGAGCACATCTTGTTTCTACGCTAACGGTCGGAATCGGTCGTTACACACAGGCGTTGATGGTGAAATTTTCTCAAAAAAACGCAACGATACAAAAACCCGTTTGTTTCGCACGCTCTCAGCATCCGCCGTCTAGCCATCATCCGGCACGCTGAAGGATATCGATGACGAGCAAAACCGGACCACTGGACCACCGGACACCGAACTCTAAGAAACGGAGGGTCCGTGAGAATCTTTTAACTGGCGTTTCGGAAAAGAGAAGAAAAAGCCGCCCCGAACGAGTCGGACAGAAACGCGTTCCCCTAAAGTGATCAAACTCGTTTTCTTCTTTTATGCCGAAATATTCCAGGACGTTCCCCTGAATAGAGTTAGATTAGAAATGCTTCCCCGTCGGTACCGCCCGGTCAGCGTCGGGGAGCAGCAGAAAATTGCTTACTAACCACAAACATTCCTCTAGGAGCAAGTTTTGCCTCCATAACGCCATACCCATTGGCCAATGGCGTCAACTTGCAACTGCACTGCAAGGAGCGAGCTTGCAAAAGTAATAATTTTATAAATTGCGGCACTAAAGTTGTTGATTTTTCCATACCGCATTTTCCATCCGTTCCTCTGCCGGTCACGTCCGCAGCGTGGTCGGACCACTGTCGGCATGAAGCGCCACAAATGTGTAGATGCTGGCTGATTAGATACGCTCGGAGTTACCCTGTTTTCGGACACGGACTCTTCAAATGTTTGCTGTCCTCTTTCGATACACGCCATACTACCGTTGGCGTCGTTGAAACGCCTTTTTTTGCTGTGGCCGATTACAGATCCACCTGCCATCTCGATTTGGTAATGGTGATTGAAAATGTGCGATTGCCTTCGCCAGCTGATGAAATCGGCATAATTACTGCTTGTTGCTAAACATCGTTAAATTCGGAGTTGTTCAATACTTTTGTTGTAGTAGATTCTTTCGTCACACTCATCGCTACTATCACTAATTCCGGAGGTCCGGTGCAACAGAATAAATGGGATGGTTTCTGAATGGCTTCAGTTTAATCGATGCCACGAAAACCAACCAAAGATGGTCCGTTGACCAAAAATCAATAATTCTGTGTACAGTCGAGCGAAAGCGAAGCCCGTCCGTCCGTTTTCGTCCATAACAAGCCGGCACCTACAGCAGAAAAGTGGCCAAAGCATCGTTAGGAATTAGGAAGAAACATGGCGCAGCGGTTCATTTTTCCCGCAGCTCTAAAATATGAATACACACAGGAACACACACGCTTCGCTGCCAGCACCGGGCACGTACACCAAGATCAAACCGAAGCAAGACGAGGGTGAAACCAGGCCCCAGGTCCCTCGATTTGCATACTTTCTTCTTGGCCACGACCTGGCCCGGGGTTTACAGCAGCAGGATCTTCGATTTCGGAGCCGGCGGGGCACGTTTGTGTGGCCACTGGGAGGATTCGCTCCTTACGGAGCCATCTTTGCTCTTACCGGACGCTAAATAGATACATTGCAGCGATGGGATATAAAATGGAAACGAAATGGTAACTAAATCCCCTTGTAAGACCCATACCGAGGCATTTAAGATTAGTAACCGAAGAGTAGGGCCGGAGAGTAGGTCAGCACATCTCGCCATCGTTTGGTTTCGGGTAGGATTTTTACGCCCCCAGGCCGTGTGGCCCAACGCTTTACGCTTCAGCAATTACCGAAGAATTCAATTTCCATTGTAAGAATCAGGGGCTAGGAAGCCGGCAGCATGTGGTTTAAATGAAAATGCGTTAAATTAAACATTGAGGCTTGAGCAATAAATTAGCGGAAAGCGGATAGACAACTAATCAATATTTTACTGTATTATATTTTTCACTCCAACAACGCACAGTTTATTTTGTGCGTACGAACAGGCGCTTCGTCATGCTTCTCGTCAATGCAAAGAAAATGGCCAGCCGGTATCGATTTTGTAACACCATTGGAAAAGGGTCGGTGAAATGACGGCGGTAAAAGATAACGATATTTTGTCCGTTTAGCATAGAACATATCAGTCGATTTAATCAGAGATGGGCTCCCCGGTCACAGGGCCGGCCGGCCTTTGCCGGAAAAACTAAAACTCGAACGAACCCCGGAACCCCGGCACAGTGGTACGGCGATAGGTTGATTCAGCCTTGACAACTTTGCACGGCAAAGAAAAACGACCGAATCGGGTCGGGTCGGGAGGAACGGTGTGGGGGTTTTGCTAGTGCCGTGTGCATGACTATCGGTTAAAAGAAAGTGACTTTATGAAACGCTATCCAGGGAACCCTGGAGAAGCCGAGGGCAGTGGGCTCGGAAAACTATTCCTAATTTCAGATCCGTTCACTTCAGCCGAGCCGAGAATGATGACAAGTTAATTAAAAAAGTTATGGGAAATATAAAAAGACCAACCGTCGAGGAATATGAAAGTGGTGAACGTTTCATAAATATACTAAAAAGAAAAATGAAACAATCTCATTTCACCTAAGAGTGTTGGCAAAATGGGGTAATGTCGATTTTGGGGGGTGCCCGTTTGCAACGATGGCGACGCACCACCACCCTTTTCGAACGGGCTGCGGGACGGGCTGGAGCCAATTTCAGGCGCCCATTCCCTGGCTTGCCCTTCCGGGCGGACGAGGGATGATGGCCTTCGTCCAGTAGTTCGGATCGGGCGCCAGCCGAGAAGCTTACATAATCTTTAATCAGAAGAAACATTTTCCTTCGTTTGGTGATTGCAAAAAGGTACCCGCATTCGGTCCCGCATCGAAAGGTCAGGACAAGTGATACGCTCATGTCGGGCGTAGAAAGATCGGGCACGATAGGGCCCCACCGAGGACACGAGCATTCTCGGTTCGGCTTGGTCCAAACTTCATTGGGAGCCTGGGGGAGACGACTCGACATTCGTTGACGATGTAAGTCGTTTCGGAGATTGGAAAAGGGTTGGGTTTTAATTTTATAGATCTCATTAAACTATCGACCGGGGAAGATATTGGAGTCGCGCTGAGAGCACAAATCGGATTGGAGATCCCGCCCGGAGGGTAAAGGGCCTCCGTAGTGGAATCATGCGCAGCAGGGCCACAACGTCCACCTCTCGTGTGTGTATGTGTGGGGGGACGGGACGAACATAATGAACAACTATTGCCACCGACGCCAGGTGACGCCCGTCGCTTAATGCTGATGGTTATTGAGTCGAAGTGCCGATGCCGGAAAAACTCGATGAATTATTCAATAATGGTAATTGAATCCATCTATCAAATGATAGTGACATATTTTTTAAGGTGCTCATTTGGACTCTGGAGAGTGTCCTATTGACTATAGTGTCGAGTGTCTGAAATTTGATTTCATAAACCAAGAACATCACTATAGATTGTGTCATGTTCGAATGAAGAATAGGGTGCACTAATAATCGCTTGAGGTGCTGCTGATGTTTTTCATAAAAAAGGTCAACCTCTCCGACTCCGATCCGAGAGACCCTGAGAAAAACGATAACAGCAGAAACTGTTTTGCACAGAAGAACCCAACTGTTTTTCGTTCATGACTTTAATACTGTTTGTCTATAATTTAGCCTCGTGCTAGTGCCTTGGCGACTGGAAAGACGCTCCTATCGACAGGATCGACATTTTCCGTATTCCCCCGTGCAGAACGGCTGCCCTGGGAGATATTGCTATCAACTCTTGTTCCCGTGTTGGCTTTCGGTCCGATAGACACACCGAAGTGGCCGAACCGAGATAAACTTTCAAATTATTCTCCTCCGACTTCGGGCGATGTTCCGTGCCCCATATTCCTCACCATCGCCCGATGGCACCGGCCTTCGTCAGGCGCCAACAGGCGCCTGGGTCCGGAGTCCCGACAGCCTTCCTCCTTTGTATACTTTTATAGTTTATAATAATCTTGCATATATAATTAACTTTTGGGTTTAAAATTTTATAGCTTCATGCAGCATGTCGTGCTTACGCTCGGTGGCTTCTTCCCGGGCCTGTCACTCAGCGCCCTCGGCCAGGGAACGTAGTAAATGCAACGGTTTCCGGCTGGTACATAGAACGACCAGTTTGATGGTGGGTTCGAATTGGCACATGCTGGTACACAAGGCACCGGCTGAAGTCTCGGCCTTAATATTGAAATCGCTTGACATACAGCAGATAGGGCTCACTTGAAAGACGCAGCTTTCAATCGTTAGAGAATAACTTTAAAAACAAGATAATTGCTGAGCGCCAATAAGGGCCACCATAAACATTTGTCGATAAATCGAATTGGAATCGAAGTCTACGGAAAATAATAAATTACTCGTCCAACTATTCTGTGCTGTAGCTTCATTTTTGGTGTTTAGGTAAAACTTACTCCGTAATATAAGTAACATAAATGGAATTCTAATTCAACTCGCAAAAACTCGAAACTATCGTCTAAAATCGGACGTTTTGCTTCTGTTCGATGATGCATCGCCTAAAACGCTCGCGCACAGTAAAGATTACCAATATAAGTTGCGTTCCTTGCGTCTCAACATTCTTCAATAATACCCCACCATCTGTGTCACACCGGACATCTGTTGTGGACAAAGATTTGCCAAATCAAACTACGCTACAGACAGAGTTTCCTCCGCGCGAACTGAATCCGGTTCCGTTGGACAACGGAAAAGAATTTAAAACTTCACACTTTGAACACAAAACCGGTTCTCACCCTAGATGGAACCGAGCAGTCGCTTCCGAATGGCCGGCTGTGGCGTCCCCAATCGACGAGGGGAAACCCGAAACGAAACTGTGCCGTGTCGCTGGACCGATCAAGCGCACCCTTCGACCCTCGGCCAACCAGGCGCAACGCACCGGAGGCCAGAAGGGTCGCGCCAGGTCGTCCTTTTTTCGGTGGTTCATCAGCGGAGTCGGCCACGATTGACTTGCTCGGTCGAACGGGGCACAACCTTCTTCCGGGGTGAATGTCAAGACTTCGTCCCGTTGGCGGATGCCAAAGTCACACCGCCATTTTACGCACCCCGCCAGGTCGAGGGTCTAGGTTGACAGTTCGGCCAGTGCGTGTTCCGCGGGGCGTTAACATAAACGTCCCGGGCACGACCGTCCCGTTTGTGGATAATCATGGCATGACTTCTGCCATTACGATTCTGCCATTGCGCCTAACGTGGGTTCGCGGGTTCAGCCACTGCCACGTGGGTAATTGGGCTCAGCGCGGCGATAACTCATAACGGGGGGGGCGGCCCGAAGTTGGTTGTTCGATGTCCGCTTTGTTTGATTGTGGAACTTTGGCACTAGAAGGCATCCCGTTTGTTTTGGGGGTCCGTAGGACGTAGCGTTAGAAACTTCAGTCGGAGTCAAACGGAACCGTATCACAATCCGTGGTGTAATATAGCGTGGAATAGTGGAGCAGAGCCCCAAACGGTCCGCTTGTGAGTTATTTGCACGCTCGAAACCGGCGGCCCCGAACTCGCCGTTGGCCAGCAGAACTATATTAAACATTAATCGCCGCTCGGTTATGTCATAATTTTTGTTCACACACAACTTTTATGTTTAATCATAAAATGTTGCCGGTGGCTGGTGCCGGCGCACGGCACCCGGAAAGCCCTGGGAACTCACCAAACCTTGGCCAGCATCCTTGTTCGGTCCGAAGTCGATGGTGTGTCGTTGAATACTTTAATACATACTTGGGGAATAGTGGCCATTATTTTTCTTTATGATCATATCTCTTCGTCTCGATCTCTCTCTCTCTCTCTCTCTCTCTCTCTCTCTCTCTCTCTCTCTCTCTCTCTCTCTTTCTCTCTTCATCGTTCCTCTCGACTCTCGATAACTGCTATGCAGTGGAAGAAAGAGCCTTTGGAGCGTGGCCCGGGCCTTTCCACCCTTTCTTTCTATGGTCTAACTTTTTGGCAATGAATCGTAGAAAATTGCTGCGCGTGACCAGTCGGCACCGGCGTCGTTACCGTCGCATCCGTCGTCCGAGAATCGGGAATTGGATTCCCCCGGGTTGCTGGTGCTGGCCGGCGCCAGATCCAAATCTAAGATGCAGCCAACAGCGGCCACATCCGCTGCGGAAGCAGGGGGATTCGAAGATAGCACGGAGACGGTGCGAACTGGATAAAGGCAAGTGCTCACGGAGCGCTCGTGGTATTTTCGGGGGAACCAACCGAAGGGTTAAATATTCTGTCCGTTCCCGCAAGTTCCCCGTAAAAAAGGGTGAGGTGAGCCGTTTTTCTTATCCATCCAGTCCATTCTTGGCCAGCGTTTTTTTGTTGCTTTTTCAAACCGTATCCATTTTCTTGGTGCCGCGCGGCGTCCTATTTGCATCGCTCTCCCATCGGGTGAGCTCGAGAATGTACGTTTATAGAGCATATATTATGAATAAATATAAGGTCTGCTGTGTGCCCAGAGATGTATTATGAAATTCGCTAGTGATGAATAATTTAGAGTACGGCGTTTCTGGGCCGACTCTAACGGACTAGCCGGGATGGTACAGGACACTGCTTTCCGCCATGGTTTCGACAGCCGACTGGGAGCCCAAAAGAGCACGTGCGCTCTATCCTGGACAGATATGCCCCGGGCCAATCCTTTTTGGCCCAAGTGATAACATACCCGGGTGTGTGTGGTTGTGCTGCACTGTATCGGCCCTCATAAGACACGATCCAATATAAGGTCCATCGGAAAAGTGAAGAGAGCTGGGACAGGGACAGCTTGGGATCGAAGAATATATAAACCCCCATACCCAGTCGTGGCCGTGCCCGCCCCGAAGGGTACGGTTTCGTGTCCGGGGTTCGTGCCTAATCCAATCCCCTGCGCTGGGGAACCGATGGGAAATCTCGGTGCTCAAAACTTATACTTGTAGATATAACTATTATAAAGTTTATAGACCGACTCTCCTTTCGGGCTTCGTCGGGAGCAGCGTGCCCCAATCTCCCCGTGCCAACGTTTCTCAAATTGGATCGATCGAGGAAGGCACCGGTCAGCCACTGGACAGAAAACCTTCGTCGGAGGAAACAACAACACCAATAGGAACCATGGCTGAACCATCGGCACGGTACCGGTCCATCGTCCGCTCCGAGCTTCCTGCGCCTGAAAATGCTAACTCCGTGAGCACCCTGAGGGCGAAGTAATTTTCCATAGGTTTCCGTACCTATCTTTGATGAAGGGTAGACACACACCTCGAAGATGGCCAAAGCCACAAACATCCGACGCCCAATTACTTGAACGTGTTGTAGTTTTTCATCCAGTTACGTTTTATCTTTTCTATATGGCTATCAGCGTTTGGGGAAAATGGTGGCCCTTTTTCCAACCATCTTCCAAGGGTACAACTTATCTGGAAAAACAAAGTTTCGACGTTTATCGACAGGAAATTCTGTGAATTTTTAAGGAGAGGTTCATACCTTTGTTCGATAGTTTGATTTTATATTCGTATTTGCTTTTAATTTACATTTTGTATTTAATAAAACACACACCTGTATGGCGTTTCTTGACTTCGATACGAATATTCTTTTGGTTGAAATATCGGTCGTTAGTTTTCCATTTGGTTTAGGTAAAATGAAAAATTTACTGCATAGCATGAACAAGTAAAGGAGTTTGTTGAACGCTTTTGTTTAATCAATGCATCAAGCTAGATCAAGGCAGATCGTTATGAGGGGACAATCAAATTACATTACATAACTTTCTCCTACCCTGCGCCCGACCTTTGGTTTGACGACAATTTCTTTAGCAAACGTCGTGGACGTGGACATGCCGTCTAATGCAGGACTCTAATTAAATGATGGAATAAAATTGTGAAGCAATTACTACAAGGATATGGCGTACTCCGGCGACCCCTGACGGCCTTTCGAAGTGGTTGTAACTTTACAAAGTGTTCCGCTGTCCCCATAGGCCATGGCCACCGGAAACCGTACCGGATACGGCAAATATTAAAGTTTCTAATGGTTTAATTAAATCAGCAAATCCTCGATTGCTCTTTTCTCGATTGATTGAAAGAAAGGCTCCTAATGAAGAGAACTCTTCCGGCGTGCGCGTGTATGTGTGTGTGTGTGTCTACTCATTGATGGATGCAATGTCTTTGCTGAGGTCAACAGTTTAATTAGATTTCGAAGACAAGCAAGCAAGTACTACTGCACAATGATGCACCCTTCCATCCATCCATCCTGGGGGAGCCAGCGACCCGATCTGCACCCATTTGGATCGGGTCTCTGGCGGTGGCAGCATTTTCAACCGGAATAGAAAACATGCAAATCCAACACGCTTAGCTCTCCGCCATGATCGGTGCCCCCGGCTACGAGGTATTTTAATTTATGCATTTTAATTTAGAAATTTATTTTCTTGTGTTTGCCTTCAAGTGCAGCATTACTGAATCACCGATGAATCGAAGCGATTTTCACACATAAGGACGTGGCCGTGAAGCAAAAGTAAAAAGTCACGGCAATGTCTGCCGCATAGTTTGCATAAATGAAGCAAACTCCACACCCAACTGTCTGGAGCCAGACAATGGCACAAGGACGGATCATTTTGATGCTGGTATTTTTGTTTCTTCATTTGGTTTGTAATTTTCTCTGTAAGTGACGTCAGTTGATTCCCAACGCTGCACATTCCTCGGTGGCCATCGCACTTCTAATGGACCATGTAATGCATGTGCACCGTTTGTGCCCAGTGCACCGCAGAACTACGTTAACTTGATCATTCAAACCAGTCCGAGCCATGGCCATAGGACAAGATGTTTGATGTTTTCTGCTCCTACGTACTGGGGCGAAGACCGCTAGCTCCACCATGGCACGGGCAGTCGCATACTAGTGCGATTGTGCAAACACAGACACGGGGCCTGCGTTGTCCTGTAAGTTTCGGCACGACAGTTGATACGTGTGTAAGAAACACACACCCAACAGTGCTGGTCTGCTACGGAGCTGCTGAAAAACTGAGCATCATAAAGTGAAAGACATAATAAAATGCCAACCCACACATACCACCGGCAACCGGGCGCCCCTCATTTGCGTCTTCTCGGATACGGGTTCAGCTTTCCTTTCATAAAACTTTCTCCCATTTAGATTCTTCTTTTCACCCACCCGTTCAACTCCCAGTGGCCACCATCTATTGACGAAAGTGCCTTAAGGTTCCTATTTCGTTCGGGTCACCACATCTATTATGTTTCCAGTCTCTGAAACTACTGCATATCGAAGTTTTCCACTGAAGGCTTCTGGAAAACTCCACCCGGGGCGGTTGGTTGGCCGCGCAGGGAGGAAAGTGACATTGTAGTGGTTGTGGTGGTGCAGTAACGACGCCGAGGAACGGAACGCCAGTGGGTGGCGGGCCGAGTGGCGGAAATACGGGACACAATACAGCTAAGGTATACCGCCAGCCACCGCTGCCTGTTTCGAGCGGGCGTCTTTCTCTGGCCACAACTAACCCGCCGGCCCCTTTTGCCGGACGAAAAATGGATGGCACATAGAGGGGAAGAAAATGATTTTCCAACCCCTCCTTCGGAGCGGGCGAAACTTGAGTCAGTCCACCGGTCCGGCCGAGCAAACGAACCAAAGGACGAACGCCTCGGAAGACAGGCTGAACGACGGTGCTGGCTGTCGTTATTGTCGTAGTCGTTGTCGGTTTTCCTTGTCGGGGTTGCTATGGAAACTCTTGGCCACAGCGAGCCAGCGAGCTCGAGCTGTCGAACAGAGACCGAAGCTGTGCCCGGAGTCTTCTTAGCTGCTTGCTATAAGCACCGTGTGGAATGTGTAAACGGTTGCAGAAGAACATGGTCAAATTTATAAATAATTAGAAAAAATGATTTAGTAAGACGCTGTTTAAAATGTGCAAAAGAAAAATTGAGGAAAATAACGGTCTAGAACTAAACGCACTTCTGTCATATGAAATGAATTGTATTTGCATTGTACCGCGTCGAGATGGAGTAGGAAACAATTTTTATTTAAACGAAATCAACAACAGTAAGCTTGAGTAATCATAGTTTATTTTTCCGAGAATCCGACCATCACAAAAACCACTTGGACTTTGACAAGTTGCCTAACAAAACCGTCCCGCATGAGTACTGCTGATCCAACTGTTTTGTGGTTGGTGAGTGTGGCATCGTCGAGGGACACCTTTCTGCACAAAGGAGAATCCCCGCTCACCTTCAAAGCCAACGTATCTTCGGACTTCGTTAGGTTTAATTAATAATATTAAAGATATTAAACTGTGTACACACAGGCGCAAACATTGCTTCTTTCGGGATAGCGTTGGCATAGGGATGCCTTGGGCAAACCTGAAGATCTCCGGAAAAGGACAAGCTCTTTTTTGTCGTTGAACACAAACACATACATGTACGGCTCGACCACACCGTATAGAATGGATCTCAAAACCCAAGAGTTGCTAATACGATAACTGGTGACTTGGAAAACTGGAAGCAAAGGAAGGCATCGATTTTCTACCAACCACCACCAGCCAGATCGATGGCGGTCCGCAGGGCGGACGGACGGAACTGGACGGTGGACTTGGCAACTTGTTTTACGGATTATGTTCTACATCATCGCATTTGTGACCCTTGCTGGGCATCGTCGGTCGGTCGGCTGGTTGACAGTCTTCGAAACCGTCTCCGGAGAAAATGGTCTCGTTCGTTTTCCCGTTCTTTGGCAACGGCCAGAAACCGTTGGACACATAAGAAGTACCGGACGTGAAAAGTATTCGTTCTGCACGCTCGATAATCCAGAAGTGAGGGGAAAACTTGTTCCTTGCTAATGGCCGTACGAAGCAGAAAATAAAATTAAGCATTCTTTACGTCTGTGTCTGCGAATTTGTCGGTGCCGGGGTGCCGGTTATTTTCGGTGAGGGGTTTCATCAACTGCGAACAACTTCAAAGGATACGTCACTGGTGAAGGGCAAGAAAAAACAAAAGTAAATTAGACATCGAATTCAATTTATTGTAGCACTCCAGAAGGATTTCTTTGCACTGGGAAGAGTGTGCCTAATCTTTCGTCCGACGTTTGAAAATTCGGAAAAACGGATACACTTTATGTTTAGTACGGTTTGTATGCGCCTTTCTTTATTGAAACATTCCACATTCAACATAAATAGTTTAGTTTGCATAGAATACAATAATTTTAGGAAAAAAATATTTTTGAAAAGACATCATCATGTCATCGAACGTTGTCGTTGAGCATCAAACGACGAATTTATTACATCAATACCATTTCGCCAGGATTTTATAACATACGTTTGCCAAATTTTCTTACTTTTTTTAGTTCGTTAGTTATATTTTTCATTTAATTATATTTTCATTAACGGCAAACGGATGTAGCAAGCGAAGAATATTGTACATTTGTCCGATTTCGGGAGTATACAGTTGCGCATAAGAAACTGTAAGAAGCTATCCTGCGATGCTCGCCATCACAAGGAACCACGCCTCGTTGCTGCAGCACAAATTTGCGTCTTTAAATCGTCGTGTGTATGGGTGTGTATGTATGTAGAATAAAGTTAATACAACCCTCGGGAAATTCGTGCTGCTTCGTCGCAGATTGGGATGCTGAGAAACTTTTTGATACTTATCATGATTGTTAGCCAACCCCGTTCCGAGATAGGACCGACTTTTCGACGACGTCAACGCCAATAAGGGTACACAACCATTCCGACCTATTGACCATCATGGAAACCGAGAGACCGAGAGTTATACGGGCGTCAATATGGCCGATGTGTGTGCGCGCACATCGTTGCCTAAGGCAATGTAGCTGAAATAAATTTCTTTTCCCATTAAATAGTTCTTAACATTTTTGCACAAATTATGCTGTGTAAAATTTATGCGTGAAATGGCAGGATATTATTTATAAGAAACACGATTCACTTTAAAAAAGTTCATCTTACAATATCATCTTTATTGAACCTCAGCTTTTATTAAAAAAATATACTTCAGTGCATTTAAATACTATTACACTAGGGAGTAATAAATTACCAAACTTTATATAAAATTGTTACAGATAATTGTTTGCTTTGTTCATCTGTTATTCTGACGTAACTTTATCTTAATAAACAATGTCCAAAGAAACTGAAAATCGATTATAATCAACGGTACAATCAACAGGTTCAACATTTAACGCTGAGCATTTTTCCCGTGCTGGTAACCTGAAAGTTGCGTGCGATAATATTCCATTTTGGGATACCTTGTACGCAAGATTGTTTGCATAATGCCAGCATCCTGGCTGAAATGTGAAACTGACAGCATGACGCTGAAAATCATTTCAGAAAACTGAGCTCAAAGCAACGAACATTGAGAAGAACTCAAACTTAACATTTCTTTAAATGAAGGACACGAACTTTGAAGGCTCTGTAATATTTTTTTACAACTAATTACGATCTGATTCTGTTCAGATCTTTGACTCATACGTTTCGGATCTTTACGTTGGATGTTGGATCAGAACCGTGGCATTGCTTCTGAAGAGACAGAAAAATATCCGTTACACCGAAGGCCCTTGAAATATTGTATATGCTATTTCAGTTTACTCTCGACTATAGAATATATGCAAATGAAGCATCCTTTCAAAATTAAAAAGAGATGGATAGTCCTATTTTTTGTCAACGTGGCCATGAAAAAACACAGCCACTGGACATCCATCCTGGTAATCCTGTTTCGGTTGGGAACGTTGAATCGGCACCATAATACCTCAAGCAACATCCACATCCGTTCCCAGCATCAACTCCGCGATCAGCCTGCACATCTGCATCGGAGGCCTTTTCCGTTCGGGCCAACGTTCGT
Organism: Anopheles cruzii; assembly: GCF_943734635.1. Taxonomy (NCBI): domain Eukaryota; kingdom Metazoa; phylum Arthropoda; class Insecta; order Diptera; family Culicidae; genus Anopheles; species Anopheles cruzii. Next base: position 37,185,631 of record NC_069145.1, read on the forward strand.
CCTAATTGTCGTTGAACAGGAAAAACTAGTTTCTGTCTGGCGATGTGTATTCGAGAAAATTCTGAATGATTCGTTAGCGCGTCGGCCACTATGGTCCAGCGGTCCAGGTGTGCATGCTGCATCCGTTGTCCTGCGTCCGTGGAACCGGCTGCAGAAACCGGAACCGGAGTGCCGTTCGCATCCTGCTCGCTCTCGACCAACACTAGCACAACTTGCGCTAGAGTGAGCGCGATCGAAACTTGCTGCTGAGAACGTTGGATGTTTTATTCTGGTCAGCATCCTGGGGATGAAACCAGTACCAGTTTTCGCGATCTTGCCGGGGATTTGGCGAAAAAACATTTTCCTGCTAAGCTCTGTGCGAGCTAGAAAATCAGTTCGCTCAAGTCCATCTACCGTTCAACATCACTTTATTCTGCGTACCGATCCTCCGTTCCCATCGTTCCGATGGAATCGTTGGACTTTGGTGATGCTTTAGGTGCAAACCGCACAGCATCGCTTGGCCGTTACTAAGAAGAAAGTGTTTTCAGTCACCAGTGTCAGTGTGCAAAATCAATGAAATAATTATGGTTGCAAAAAGACATTTCGCAGTGATAGTGACAATACGCCAAAACCAACCGTAGTGGGCTTGGAAAATTCATCGAAAACTACAATTAGCAAAACAAAAGAATACGAGTAATGCACAAACAACAGACATCACACAGAAACAGGTTCGAAATGTGAATAAAGTGAAGTTGAACATGAAAAGAAATGGAAAATAAGGTAAATTGAGCTAAAAGCGAAGCAAAGTTGTAAAAGAAATACGGGATGTGATCCGTGCCATTTTGTGATGGCTTGAAAAGTGCCAATAAAGAGGTACAAAGAACAATGGTTCGGGAAACGAAAAGTCTGGTGAACAATATAGCCTTGTACTATACAAATTGAAAGTATTGCTAAAGTTTCGACAAACTGCGTTGGTGTATTTTTACTTTAATATAAACGTGTGATAGGTTAACAAAAGTTGTACTCTTCGATTAGTGAAGTAGTCTCCATGAAAACGATTGAAATGAAATGCATATGTGCAAATTATAAGCAATTGTCGTTTTTCATATTGTTGTTGTAATAAAGTGCAATAGTTTACAGTTTTCATAACATAATATGAATTTTTCCAAACAGTTTTGCGATAAATATACTTTCATGCTAAAGCTATGCTGATACATTTTTATTTTTTTCACAGATAGAAGGAATTGAACGAACTCAACGAGCCGACAACATACTTCAGTATCATATATGGAAAACAGAAACACGAACAGCACACATATAAAAAAAATAAGTGAAACCCTTGAACACCCAGAACTACAAGACTGAGCGAAAGCAAGAAGAATTCTATAGCCAAAGTTGGTTCTTGTGCGAACCAGAACGGACACATAACAGGAAACTGTTCGATATCATAAGTGGCTCTTAAAACTCCGATAACGCATAATAAAAGCACAATGTTGACAATGCAAAACGCCATACGTGGATAATACGCCACCTGAGCACCATGGAATAGTGCCAAAGAATCGCGTGGAAAGACCGAAGAGCTGAAATCAATCAAGCTCTTTCAAATCGCCATGAGCGATAAGAATGTTCATTCAAAACAGGTCTATGTTAACTAGACTACGAAGAAAAGCTCAGCCCTGGGCAGGCCAGCAGAACCGCTGTGCGAAACCCAAAAAACGGACGAAGGAGTTTATGAATAAAATATTGATACGCCATCTTGTCCATCTTCGCAGCGATGAGCGTCGGATACAAGTAAATTGTAAGGAGGCGCTCAAGATGACGACGACTACGCCGGATTCCAGACTCGCTAAGTAGAGGCTACACTTGGCATGCAGCACGTGTCACCCACGTAAACGCAAACACGCGCCCGATGGCCGGCTAAATCACGCACACACAGTAAATTCAAAACATAGTGAAACTGAAGGGGTGCTCTCTGGAGCATCGCGAGTACATATCCTGGCGGGAAACACTCCTCCACGCAGAGAAAATTGTAATCGTGCTGGAGAAAAATGCTTCTTCGGAATACGGTTCGGCACCAAACGACGGAAATGAAGGAGAAAAATCGAAGGGGAAGTCCTGGAGATTTCCCCGTCATGTTCGAAACGACTACGCTTACTTCAACCTACATCGAAAATCCAGCTAGCAGCACGGCGTGTGTTTGTTCGCCACCGGGTGACGCCATCGGGGGACAGGACCTAAAAAGCTTTGCGGTAGGAGCTTGCATCCTACGCCGGACACCAAAGCTTCCAGAGAAGTATACAAATCTTATTATATTTCGTTCGTTGACAAGCAACATCAAGAATGTGAAGGAATCATTGTCTTTTTGGTTGCCTTTTTCACCACACACGTCCAATTGCAAATTGATTTAAGTCATTGATTCAAAATAGTTTGAATCCAGAACATCCTGAAACAACCTCCACAGGAAATATTGTCGTTAGAGTGACGATTCTTGGAATCAAATAATCCGCAAAAACATGCAGTCTAAAATTCAAAAGTAACGATAAGTTTTAAACTTATCTCACAACGAAAACAAGAAAAGCTTAACCACGCAAACGTATGCATCGCTCCAATTTTATATTTTATCATAAGTTTCTAGAGTAAGCCACATTCTCCAAAAGTAAACAGTTGAGACGCAAGCTTGTGGTCAATAGCGTAATCATAAAAAAATACTTTATTTGACTGATGTTTTCACAACCAAGACAATAGAGTTGTCAGAAGCTGGGCAAATATAAATTCTGCTCGTTGCACAAAAAATCTTGAACTTTATGTTAAAATAACTATTGACCAACAAACAAAGCTTCAACCCAGGATTAAGTTGTTAATCATTGCACGAAATAGACATTGATTTGTCGTTAACAATACTATTACACAGGTTCACCACACAGCACTTTCAGTCACACACGCCACAGACACACACGCCAACGCACAATTACCGTTGGCAGCACCAAGAAACAATAGCAACAAACAAAAACTGGAATGTTTTGTTTCGGTTACAGTGAGTCAGGATATGCGGCGATTTTCCGTAGAATCAAATCCATTTCAGTGGCCATTTCTTACCATTCACGGCAAAGAGGTCTAAACAATTCGAAACTAATTCTGCAAAACAGATAAGCCGTAACGGCGGGATTCGAAAGCCATTTGGTTCGGATCTATGTTAACTTTACACACACAAAAACTGATTCGAATAGTAAATATTTTGTTAAAACGTATGACCAAGTCTTAAAGTAAGATACTGAGCAAAACCGCAACCAGAAATGTGATAATCTATTTTTGTTGAAATAGTATCCAAAATGTTTGTGCACATAATTGTAAAAGTAATATTTAGTGTTTCACATTCATCAAAAGACAGCAACTCTTTTGTAAAGCAAACTCAAATCGTTTACTCGTCAAAAAGAGATCGCCAAAATTCAACAAACGCAAAAATGTGTTGGAATGTTTAAAATTATTCAATTTTAGCAGAACACCAAAAAATGCAAACAAAGCAAAAGATATGACAAATTTATAACAGAAATTATTTTCATTGTCATTCTCATTTTGACTGTGATAGGATATCGTCCAAATGGCGCGATTTCTTAGATTGCTTCACGGCAGACTTAAATTATGCAAACCGTTAAATCATGAGAAAGTGATTCACCAGAACAAACAATGAACAGTTTTGGCGTTATATTGCCAAATTAAAACATAGCTAAATCTACAAGAAAATTAGTCAATCTTCAAAACGAATTATACGTGACCCGACAGTGTTACTGAACTAAAACGTATTTACTTTACTGTTGAAAAAAGCGACATGCTCGAAAGTGCAAAATTGCTGTTTAACTGCGAAACGCATTAGTTGAAATTTATATTACACATATGGAACATATTTGCAAGCTCCAACGTATAAAACAATATGCAAACACGAACTTGGATTTCTGTTCGAATTGTTCGAAAACGATTGTTGATGTTTATAAAGAAAAAGTTGGTTTTCCAGTCTTCTAGTTTGACTAAAAATATTTTCAAAAAACCTCAGCGAATTAGAATACAAAAAATGACTTGTGATCACTCCAAATTCATCAATGGCAATAATTTCTGTCATAAAATAGGATAGACCGGAAAACTATCGACACGTGGCGTGGCGTACTATCAAAAACACAATTCCTAGCAAAACATAATGTAAACCAATAACCCATGCGAAAGAAGGCATCCAGTTTTTGTATTAAATCTATTTAGTTTCTTGCTTTGCAGTATTTCAATTTTTTTATTATTACTGAAAACAGGTCAATTTAATGTAAAGTTTAAATTAAGTGTGTCTAAAGGCGAAATTCGAAATGATTCATACCAAAACCCTGTTCATAAAGTATTAGGTACGAACATTTTTTTTTTTTCGTACACTTTACGAACATTCCATCTAAAAGTAACTGAAATATCGTAACGTATAACTAGTTACCAATCATATGAAGCCAGCTACGAGTTATTAAAATGATTTTTTTTATTACTCTTCTCTTCTAGACAGGAATATAATAATCAAAAACAATCGCGAAAAACTAGCACAAGCTGAATTGCAGCAAATACAAAAGTCTTATTATTTTCCAATAGAAATAATACTACTCGCAAGAGCGAAGCTCAGCTCAAAACAACGTCCACAAAATCGAGTATGAATTTTCAGAGCAACCCCCGAAAACTACGAAAAACAATTTAAATAGTACTAGCATTCCATTGCAAACTGGTCATTTGTTTGCTGCACGGCTGCATGTTCATTAGTGCATCTTCAAATCAAGCCATTGCCGTATTTAAGAAACATAAACAAGAAAAGGATACAGGAAAAAAAAGCATCGAAAATAACCCAAATCTAGTCTGAAACCTAAACCTAGACCGTTTGTCCAGACCGTAAACACGATTGTTAGATAATCTTTACTGTTATTACAAATTTACCTATTTTCTACAAAACAAACCAAATCGATAGCCTGTTCTGGATAGACAAGAAATATCAGCGCTTCCAAGAAGGTATGAGAAGTGTTCTTTCCATTGTGCAATATACGAATATGCTCTATCTGTTGGGTCTGTTCGGTTAGCTAAAGGATCCTGCACGCATTAATTCGTTGTTGTGCGAGTAATGGAAAGGGATAAAAATTCATTTAACATTCCTTCTCGAAGCCAACAAGTATCATGGGTTTCATGCAAATCTTCAAAGATTGTTCGAATTATCAGAAACTCATTACAACTATCCCACAAAATTCCAAAAACCGCGATACCAATCTTAATTATAGTCAAACTCAGCCTTCAGAAATATTTACAAGCCAAACCGACCATGTATTAGAGGATGGGTGAGCAACGAACAATCAAGTGGTCCATCAAATATTAAAATAACAGACAAAATTTGAAGGAATTTGGCCTATCGGATTTTCAGAGGATTCTAGACGGGACAGAGGGACGCTGTGATTACTGGGAGGTCTTTTTAACGATAAAGAAATTCTCTTTGATGCAAAATCTATTCCAAACCCACATCGCGGCAAACTTGTCTAAGGATATTTGGGATCGTCTTCGTTGCGTGTCCTCACAACGTGCCATACGCACCCTCAGAACCACAGTCCGGAGCTCAAGTTATCGCTTCATTGCAAATGAATGCCTTCCGCTCGAAGAAATTAATTCTAAAGCATTACAGTTTTGAATAAAAAGAGCCACCTTGCCAATAATTCAATTTCACAAGATTACACAAAATGGCCCAAAGAAAGATTAACATGCAAACAGAAACAAAAAGTCAATGATCGAAATTCCAAAATAAATATAAAAAACACAATTTAAATATTCCACACCGTTCAAATGATGTATCGTAAAATCAAAATATACATGTTTCAAACTAAACTGGCCAAACGAAAAATAGTAACAATTGCTATAAAAATAAAAAAACACAAATGAATCTACAAAAAACATTTGAAACAACAGAAATCGCAGACCCAAAACATCGAAAATCAGAATGCATGTAAATTTTTGGAATTTATGTGAAAAGCAAAACAAAACAAACAATAAAATAACGGTTCAAGAAATATAATCATACGGATCAATATCTGGAACAGGCCATTGGCAGCATGTGGCGGCATTATTGTTACAAAAGCGACGGCACACTTTCCAAACACTACACATGTTCCTATTTACAGCTAACACTGAAATTGAGAGGACTACGAAAGCGTTCCCAAACCAATCCCAAAGAAACTCCTTTCGGTAGAGACAATTTCCGGCAAAGAAACAGAAAACTATGATACAAAAAAAATATCCAGAAGCCACACACCCTACGGTCTCCGACGTATACGTACACGGAAATGTAATCAAATTATTCCTAATAGCGAACGAACGAAATATTTTGTTAATTAACCTTCCCTCAAAAAGACTAACCACTGAGTACCACCTACTGTAGGCGACGAGAAGAAAGTCCATCATCACCGTCCAGCTACATGATGTTCCGTTAGAGAAAAAGCACATCACCAAAGATACCAGAAACTTATTTCCTTGATGAAATTTCAGTATCTTCAAGCAAAGCAAATTTCCTTCAGTAAATTATTCCACCTCTCTCTCCTTCGTAAACCGAAGGGCGAGCTCGAGGTGAAGCGTCAAGTGAATGACAAGATACATTTTCTACCATCAAAATCACGTCAACATGACTTTCTTCGCTGCCGCCTTTCACCTATCGCACCGGACCTTTGATGACCGGTGCGAGCGTAGCCAAAACCCATAAAGAGGCCTGTGCATCATGAACCCGAACAGGCCCCGTTACATTTCTTTAGTTACAGGGCATCTCTTGCAAACCAACGGACACTGTGCTAGGCTAAGTTATGTCTTGAAGATTTTATCGGCAGACATTTCGCACACTGACAGAACAAGCGATTTCTTTTTTCAATGCTGAACGTTTGATCAAGTGAATTGACCTTCGCGCAATCAGACATGTCACGAAAATACAAACCCAAATCAGAAGTGCCGTTCAAAACTAACAAAAAACAAACTTTTGCATAATGACCATTCCGCACCGTGTATATCAAATTCAGAAACTATTCTGCAGCAAATATCAAAGCCAAACCGAAGCTGATACCCGGCAACCACGATCTGACTATTTCCGGCCAGTCAATTAGGCGGCATTTAGGAAAACATGAAACATTGCAGCAAAATTCAACAAAACACACCGAACAAAAACGCAACAAATGAACCATTCTGCAAAAACTCCAAAACAGAAATGTTGGCTTAAGACGATGGGAAAAGTTTGCTAATTCTTGCGCACCCTTTAACTGCCGCCTAATCTCCACTGCCACTGGGACCGTGGGTCAATGTCTTAGGTAGGGTCTAATCCTTCAGAAAGTTGGCCACCTTCTTCTACCGCTGCTCACCAAGACGCTAGATTGGGAGCCATTGGCTGCACCGATCTGTGAGATGGGTGGCGTAGCATATTTGCACCGCAAAAGTGAAGCAAACTAAATTTGCATATTTTAAGTACCTTCTAAAGAAAAGTACCGAAGAAAAGAGGTACAGAAGCCAAATCAGGGAAAACTTTTCTAGAAACTCGAACGAGCCGAGCAAGAAATCTCTTTCATGCTGACGATGTAGTAGGAGAAAGTGTTCTGCACGTCGTTTCTCTCGGGCCGGTCTGGAGATTCCTTTTAAGAAGCTTCGGATTCGCTGGGACGGGTTGAGAAGAACGTGCAGAAACGATACTGAAACATCGAAACAACCTCCAGCCCCCGACTCTCCTACTTGACGCCGGTAGTTCTTTTGCCGAATTGCTCGAAAGTTATGAATATCGTAATTGATTACGTTCTTCTAGTCGACAAACCCGGACAACTTACATTAGACTCATGGATAGTGCAGCAGTGGCTGAGAATGGGCATAGCTGGTAACGGCAGCGCAAATGGCAATCATCGTTTCTAATAATCAGAGTTTTATCCATTCAGGCATCGAACCAATAAGAATTCTGCCATTCGAACCGAACCTTTCAGTATCCACTCACGGCCACAATCTAGGCGACTGAGGTTAAGTCTCTTGCGAGTAGCGTCACAAGCAAACCGTTCTAAAACCAGTTCCGGTAATATGAAACCAACAGAGAAATTAACATGTTTTTTGTTCTAACATAAGCTTGTCAACATCCTTAACAAATACCGACAAGGCGAACAAATCGGTTCGGACTAAATCGTACGCTTTCGGAACGAAACAATACTGTTTATTTATCGTTTTACAGTTGAAGCAAATCTAAACCCAACTAGGCGACAAAATCAGGCTTCTTCGAAGGTGTATTGAATAGGTGCGTACAATATTTATTTCAACCGAGTGTAGTTTTGTCTCTGATGTATTTTTTGTGAAAACGAATTTAGTTCTTTCTTAATCTTTGCTATTCTTAGTGTGTATTCTAAACTCGTTCCGATCAATGTAAACGAATTAATTTCTATCACAGAAAAAAACACTCTGCCCATTATATAAAGCTAGCATACCCTCTTCGAAAATTGCAATAGTACTTCCGACCTATAATGGACACCTCCAAAGTGATCATCCTACATCTTCCACATTCGTTCACACTGGGAGTTAATTGCGAATCGATTCCACGGTTGAACTTCTGATTGACGCATTATATCGCGACCAATTCTCAAACTACACTGTATTCGTATCGCAAACGATACACCTATAGCTGGATACTGCCTGCCTCTATCTCACCATTCAATATCGCACACAGTTTCTTGCGAGTTAGAAACAGACATACTTAGTGTCAGCATGAATAGGATTACGAATAAATTTAATTGTAGTTTATCTAGGTTAAAGGGGTGAGCTTGCCTTAACGTAAACGTTTTAAATGAATATTCTTAGGACAACGTAAGTGTGATTTGAAAGGGCGATGATTGTTGTGACGCGGCGTAGCTTATTTCTTGGAAGAAATGTTTAATTTAATTGAAGCTACTCTGCACGGTGAAGAAAATTTCAAGAACGCCACAAACTTTCTCAGGTACTTTTACATCAAACATAAGGAACATGATAGAATATGGTTGCACCGACCGTTATAGAAGATTATACAAAAAAGAAACCTAACAGCATAAGCCAATAACAATTAAAACTTCTCTTTCGCCACAAGAAGCATAAATCTGTCTCTGGCCTAAACTGTACTGTTGGATGGAACACAAAAACTAGAGCCTATAAAATTAAATTTAATAAGGCAAAAACAAGCTGTGAGAAGGGCATACACACTTCATAATTTAGCTGAATGTGCCTTACATGTCGGTGAGCAAAAAATAATACAAGACCTAACCTTACTACTATGGCGACACGGATTATCCTTACAATTCCTGTAAGAAGTGAATATTCGTTTTGAGCTTAAAACAATTCTACAGCAATTATAAAAAGGCTTCAATAAATTTTACATTCAATAACCAGTGCGAAGCAAAACATAAACGGTCCTTTTTGTTTCTGGTGATGTATGCTTTTGCGTACTATGGAACGCGTATGCAATTTAGTATGGTATTATCGGAAATTGAAAAAGGTGCCAGGACAAATAAAAAAAGTGATGTTCAAAACCTATTTCAGCCCTACGCTCTATGAAGTGAACAGTGTTCAAGATTTCAAGAAGAGGCCATTTAAATGAAAACGGAAGTTGGCGCACGTTACAAAAAGTTGGACCACTGTTTCAATTTTCAAAGATCTTGGACTGAGTTCGTTATCTAAAATCATTATAAGCCTCGCAAATGACACATGAAGAAAAAATCAGAATAATATGTTAAATAAAACTCGTATTCTCGCATTAGTTTATAAGACTCCACTTATGGTGTTGTAAAAAAACTATTGAAAAAAGTACAAAAATCAGCTTGCCAATTTCTGTTTTAAGAATTTCTTAAACTACAAAACATAACCACAACCAGTACACGGCAACGGCGATCAGCTGCACTTCCCTGTGCCCCGACAGCCCTGTTTTAAGCGCGTCCCCTTGAACCGACAACGATTCCTCCCTTTGGGACGCTTTCAATTGACTCTTGTCACACAATCTCGAACCAGACACACACAATGCGTAAAAACTGTTAGTAGGGGAAGAAAGCAAAAATGGGATGGGCCTGTTTTGGAAGTCTAAAAAAACCTTAACGGGTTTCGGATTGCGCCGACCCCTTTGGACAACTTTCCACTGGTTGAATTGATGCAAATCACGATTGGCAGCAGAACTGGCGAGTAAATTATGGCAAAACTCATAACAGGACTTACAAAATCATCTCTGCTCTAAATCCGTGACACACTTTTGAGGCTCCTCTCTACATACCGTCTTACGTCGTTGTCGTTTGCTTCGGTCATTGTCATTGTCCGTGGAGAAATTCATTATCAAACAGACAATCCGTGACCTCTCATAGCAATGGACAGTTTGCCAAAAGGTAGCGCACGTTTTCTTTCTGACTGGACAATAGGAACTTTAATAGCTGACCCCGGGCAACCATTCGAACGAAATTGAATTACCTTATCTTAATTGTCGTGGACTTAAACTGGATTTTGCTACGGAAATTAGGCGCAACAAATTAAGCCTACAGCTTTTGCGACACGAAAACTCAAATGATTTTCCTACTCCAACCAGAAATGAAACACCAAAGAAGAAACCGACGCTGCAAGCGAATTGAAAATATGAAAACTCCTATAAACAGTTAAATGGATAGTTGATAAGTAGCAAAAATTGAATAATCCACAACAGTGATCAGTAAAGAAGTCATTAGATCAAATACTAGCCAATACAAAACTGAACAGACATGTTGTCGTGCTCGTTTGTATGCTTTTTAGTCACAGAACGTCTTAAAAATATGAAGAAAATTTCGCTGGATACAAAAAATGTTTTGGAGAAACATTGTAACAATATGTTTAGACAATGCCGCCGTGAAAGAAAACGAAAGAAATGTGAAAAAAATGTAACTAAAGCCAATAAAGAATAATTTTGTAACATTTGTACGTTATTCGTGTATCAATGTTTACCTTACAGCAGCACGAAAAATTATCAAACTTGCAACGGGGCAATACATTTAAAGGGTGCATGTTTCGATATTTATAGTGCATGAAAAACTTCCGAACTACGCTTGGACTGCAGTCAAGAAGTTAACGATGACAAAATGAGCGGTTTTTGGTTCGATGTGGCGCACTTCAGTAAGTTTGCGATAACCTTTTTTGGTATTCCCCGTCAGCTACTAGCTAGCAGCTGCCAAGGCAGCGGAAATAAGTTTATTTGAAACGAAATCATTAGCTCATTTGTCATCGTTTATGACAAAACTTCCGACATTAATGTGCTTTGCCTATTTCACGTTTTTTACATAGATTCCATGTCTCGATCGGTATTGGAGTAAGAGTCGGGGACGAAAGAAATCTCTTTTGTATGTTTCGGGCGCTGGACAATTTACAGACAAGACCATTCTTCAATGATTGTTTACGACCGGTTTTTCATGATTGAAGCTCATACAAGAATCATTATTGGCCAAAAGCATGACCATCATTCCTTGTGCCACAAGGACCACAATACTAAACAGAGTATAGGGGACTTTACAATTATTTTTTATTTGTTACTTTACTGTTTGCTATAAAGACACTGCAGTGATTATTTTGTTTTCATTACAAAATATATTTCAAGCCTTATTCCATCGGAACTGCAATTTGAAAATTAAAAACTATTTTAATACGCAATGGCTGTGGATGGCCTTCAGTACAAAAATCTAACTCACAAAAGTAATCACCAATTCAAGAGTTGGTAAAAGCATTTGGTAATGCAGCTGGGAGAAAATAACCCCTGCACTAACAGTTTAAATTCCATTTTTTCCCGTTCCATTCATTTTCCGTTCAGAAATGGTGCATAGCAAGGATCTGTCCCACTTGGCCTTGCATCCAATAAAAAATCGATATAATTTTCCTACACGCTTGCAAGCTCCCAGTACACAAGAAACGATAAAAGTATATTATCATTTTTAAGAACTTTTAATATGTTCGATTGTTATGTGCGTGGAGTGTTAGCTAAGCCTTTGTTTTTATGAATAACTTAGTAACACAGAAATTAGAGAGTAATAATATTTTTTTACATACCAACAATTTAAATTGCTCTTTTCCATTGACATTCGGAGGCATTAGAACTTATTCAGAGGCTTCTACTAACTGAACTATCTACCACTAAGAAGAACTACTGTTTCAATAAAGAAGTACAAAAATTCTGAATTGGGAAAGTTTCAAACATTGATGTTGGTGCTTTGAAATTGTCTCAAATGATACGGATTTTCCATCGTTATGGCCCAAAAATCGTAGGTTTTCAGGTGACGCTAAATAATCATAAGCATGGAATTATTATTTATGTTCCTTATTCGTGCTTACGGCCAACGAAACACGAATGAAGAAGCTTTCCGGCAACAGTTTATTTCCGGTTTGAATTCTCCGAAAAGCACGGATGAAATATTTCGGAAAGATTCAACGAAGCGTTTTTAGCGGGAAGCGTTTATTTTCTTCCCATTTTATTTTTGTTTCGGTTACGTCGAAATTTACATTTACCAGTAATAAATAAATTAAAAGTAATACTAGCGATGAACTTTATAATTGAACAATTTATGCAGTTTTTTATTTATTACGTTCCCAGTGTTTATTTTACACTAAAGGAACATTCCAACAATTAGACCTAAAATAACTTACGCAGAAATGTAAATGGGTCCCAAAAGAAAGGTTTAAAAACACATACGAATTCAGTTAATTCATGATTTATTTTTCGTTTTTTTTTTCTTCAAATAAATACTTCTCTACCTAACGACGCATATTGGCATCACTTTCTGCGGTCGGATAAGTGATCATAGTAAGATGTTATTAAGCATTCATATTCGATCACAAACGCTTGTCCTCCGGCACGATGTAGGAGCTTACGATACAACACTAATTTAGCACCATACAGATTTCTCGGGTGGTTATAGATACTGTAATGTCCACTAACATTATAAGTACCGCGGAAGCAACGATAGCATCGCATGTTCTGGCCATGGCACTTCGTCTTCCTTGCGTAACGCGTGGTACACGAACGCGAGGAAAAAAATCGAAACAGAAGGCAACATGGATGTTTTGCAGAGAAACAACTACGGTTCGTCATAACGTCGGATGACGATTCTTTTGAGTTCCCACAAATACTGATGCCACACTTGATGATAACTGGGTGCAATGCCAAAGATCTACGTCGTAGCGTCCTCTAAGAGGCTCAAAGTGGTGATAGCGGTATGAAATAAGATTCGCATAGAAGATGTGAAGAAACAGATTTAGCCGTGAAATATTGGTAGTGCCTGTGATGTGATGCGTAAGCAACTTGTGTCTCTTGTGTTTGTTCTCGCATCGTCCAATCTAAACCGTTATGCAGTAAGTGATCATACTATCTCGCCGATCATACGTTGGCTGTTTTTTAGGAGACCCGTCCCGTTGTGAACGCACGCATTGATTGGTGTGTGTGTGTTCTTACAGACCAGCCAAAATAATACGTGGATCTTCTACGGCAGCCTTGACCTTGCGGAGGAAAGTCACAGCCTCACGTCCATCGATCAGTCGATGATCGTAGGTAAGGGCGATATACATCATTGGTCGAACTACCACCTTAAGGATGGAAGATTTGGCTAATATTAGTACAACACTCAACACCATTGTGTACCAGTTCCGTTCCAATTACCTGTCCTTTAACAGCGATTGGGCGATCGAAGATGCCATGCATTCCCAAGATAGCACTCTGCGGTGGGTTGATAATTGGCGTACCAAGCAACGATCCGAACACGCCTCCGTTCGAGATGGTAAAGGTACCACCATCCATGTCCTCCACTGCCAGTGTTCCCTTCTTCGCTTTGTCCGCCAATCCGGCGATAGCTATTTCGATGTCGGCAAAGTTCATACCCTCCACATTTCGCAGAACCGGCACGACCAATCCTTTGGGGGAAGCCACGGCTACCGAAATGTCAACATAATCGCGGTAGACAATTTCCTGCAAATAAGATGGTCACAAGAGATAAGTAACGGATGTCTAGGGAATACACCTACCCCGAACACTTACATTCTCTTCAATAACAGCATTAACAACGGGTTGGTCTTGCAGTGCGAATGCGGCAGCTTTAGAGAAGGCCGACATGAAGCCGAGCTTCATGCCATACTTCTTCACGAATGCATCCAAATGTTGCTTGCGGAACTCCATAATAAAGCTGAAAGGTAAACATGGCATACATTTGTAATATCGCAGACAAACGTAAGAAATTAAGTGATATATTAATACTTTAAATCGCATAGCTTTACAAATAGGAACCGTCTGTGTGCGTCAGTGCAGTTCTAAAATTACGCATCCTTCATCATTTCGACCACTCGCCCCTCACGCTATCGTGCAAAGCGAATATCCGTGTTATTTTTATAATATTTGGCGCAAAATAATGGTTTCGGATTGTCCGTCCATTAACACCGTTCGCGGAACCATAGTTTCAAACTTCGGTCAGCATAGCGCATGCGTTTTCGCGTAAAGTCGGTTCCGCTTACATTACGTCATGCCAATGGCCTTCAGATTGCGTCCGCCGTCATCATCATCATGACGCGTCACCAACGATCACGCTGAATCATGTGATGCACAAGACAACGCACCAATGTCACGGGCACCGGACTAGGAATGAATTCGATCGAACGAACTTTCGTTTGTCCACTGCGGACCATTAAGAACGATCGAAGTGATAAAGACACCAGTACATGGGGGCCCGGCCCGGCCTATGTCATTTGACATTGGTGGTGCACGGTGAAACTCGGTGCGACATACGGATTAGCGACGCGTCAAGTTTGTGCTTGTGCTGCTGTTGCCACCAGCGATAAGGCTCTTCAAGAAGGGGACCGAAAGCACAGTAAAGATAACGACGGTGGCCAACTTACCTCATGTCGACTTCGTTGAACGTTGTCAGCATGGCGTTCGTGTTTTGCGCCTCCTTCAACCGGGAGGCAATCTTCAGCCGCATACGGGTCATCTTGACCCGCTGTTCCGTGCGCGTTCCGGTGATTTCTTTGCTGTAATCGGCCGGTGGCACCTTCACCGTAGCCGCCTCGATGGCCTGCGCATGCCGGATGGCTGCCACCGGCATCCGGCTAATCGGTGCAGCCGGTTTCGGTGGTGGTGGTGGCGGACCACCCGCATGTTTCGGCGGTGGGGGTGGTGGTGGCCTCGGAACCGCGGCCGCTGCTACCGGCGGGGGTGGTGGAGGAGGCGGCGGAGGCGGAGCAGCAGCAGCCGGTGCTTCTGCCGGTTTGGCAGCTGCCTTCGGTGCTTCGCCGGTGATTTTCAGCTTAAACAATTGCTGCCCGGCCTTGACCGTGTCACCGTCAGCCACGAAAATCTCCTCGATAATACCGTGAGCCGGTGAGGGAACTCCGACGGTCGTCTTATCGGTTTCGATCTCCATGACCACTTCGTCGGCAGCGACGGCATCGCCTACTTTCTTCTCGAACTTCACATCACCTTCGGACACGGAGTCGGCAAACGGTGGCACCTTCACGATCTCCAGCATACGTGCGGAAGTAAAGATGGTACGCTCACTCTGGCGCCATTCTCTGATTGAGCTATCAATTCAGCGGACACGGACAAAAGCACAGAAAACACGATTAGAAGCCAGCCGCTAATTCCCATCACAAAGCTCGATCGTAAACAAACTCGCTCGCGTGCGCAATAGCTTTCGCGTTGCTTTCCCTTGCGCAAAAAACGGTAATCTACAATGTATTCAATCTGCTACAATGATTGAACCATATGCAAATTACCGAATCGAGCCACGCCGTGAGAACGGAGAGGCCCGGCTATAAATAAAATCAAAACACTTTCTCTCACTTTTGAGCCGCCGATACCGCGTTGTTGGCACCAAGGCGACCGCGGTCGTCAACCGCTGACCGAGCAATGCTAAGCTGGCGCCCCTGGTGGTAGGATCTGGAACCGACGGCGGCAACCTACAAAAAAGTGAACGAAAACTTCCATTAGCGGACAGCCTTCACGGAACGCACGGGTTTTTCTAGCGAAAACGGTTAAAATCGGTTTCGGCAGCCTTGACCTGCAACTCGAGCGATAATCGCGCCCTGGCGCTAGGCTGACGAACGGTGCGAAAGATCGCGCAACCTGCCGGTTCGTGAGAAACTCGTCCAAGATTACATAATCCTCCGTCTTCCCCGGTGCGATTTTGTGCGAAAATTTGGCACATCGGTCGAATTGCAAATAGGCTTCAACCGTACAGTAGTGAAGAGGTATAGAAGCACTTACCTCCTGGGTAAAAGATTGTCCTTCCAACGTGCGTAGGCTGAAGCGGACAGCCGCTCGGGGAAGATTCCGCGATGATATCGAAAGAAGCCCGGCCATCGTATGCCGAAACGCACTGTTTTCGTGCACACAAAGCTTGCTAGCAGATGGAGTAGACAGTGGCCACTGTGCGGGGCTATTGGCTTTCCGGTAGACGAGTGTCCTTGTGGAAAAGGAGTCGCACGCTCCAAGGAAGACTCCTTTCGCGTACCACGATCACTCTCCACGTATAAAACCCCGAACGAGTGCCGGACAGATTTCGACTCGGACTGAATGAAACGATGAGACGGATTTTGACAGCTACTCTGACGCAGTCTGATCCGATTGCCAGCACCATCTAGTGGTCGGAAACTACCATGTGCGATTATCGTATTTACTACAAATTCTGAGCATTTGCGAATACAAAACTGCTTGCGTTGCTGAAACAAAAAAAGACTTTATTTTTGTAGTACCTAGAAATATAAACGTAGCAAGTACAAACGATTGGAATTATCATTCGAAATCAATTGTTTATTTTCGAACGTAGTTCGAAGTTAAACGTCAAAGCACGAGGAGTTATAAAACAAAACAAAACAAACCACTGCTCCAAGGAGTAATTTCCAAGACGGCGGAAAGTATTCCGAGCAAAATTGCACATTATGTATCTAATATTCGTAATTCCGTTCGTGTGCGGTCTGATGGCGTTTGCCTCGAAGATTACTAAAAAGGTGAGTGCTTTGAACAATGTCAATCATATCCAATACGTTCCGTCCAATGTGTCGTTTCAGATAGTACCACTCTTTTGTTACGATAGTCCCGAAGTGCGAGTGCTCAAGTCCGAGATAGCTGTATTACGAGCGGACCTCTCTAAAATATCAATGCGCGAAGATTACATAAAGTACGTGAAATGCGAACGTGCGGTCGTGGCCATGGAAACGAAATTGAACGAAGCCAAAGGACGAGATAACGTGAGGCGCGTGATGTACGAATATGGCATCCACTACGGATGGATTGCGGTACTAGCACTGGTGTTGATGGTAATCTCCTTCTCGTACCGCTACGCCTCCATTATCGTTTTTGGCGACAATTTCAATTTCGATCCGTTCGGTCGTCTGATAAATTTCCCGACCAAAGTGCCCAACTCTATTTCGGTTGTGTTTTGGATAGTGGTTAACAACTTTGTGGCCCGAACTGTGGCTGGTTATGTAAAATAAATACATTTGCTATTAGTACTTTATTTGTAAGTGTCCCGGGTTCGTTTTTGCGATTATTGATAGCAAGCTAAAAAGTTAACCTCTTTTTCTATCCAACCGCCGACGCTGAGAAGGAGTTTTTCGGAAAACGAATCGCCCATCAGTTGCAAGCTTAACGGTAACCCGCGAGAAGAAAGCCGTATTGGCACCGATAACGCCGGAATGCCTGCCATATTCGCGGGCTGCGTACAAAAGTCTTGCACGGCACACTGGTCGCGGTTATTGTTGCGTATGAAATCCTTAAACAACGGGGCATCGCTCAACGTGGTCGGCGCTAGCAGAACGTCCACCTCCCGGAAC
>NC_069145.1:37203647-37221911 GCF_943734635.1 Anopheles cruzii
CTTGACTCGGGGCGCTGGCAGAATCTCGGATCCGGTGGCATTGGTGTCATAAATCAGTTTGAAAGCATCACCGGCTAATGAAGTTGCGGATGAGGTAGACGCAAGGAGACAGAACCAAAAAGATTCATCATCATAAATCCTAATAACGCCAAACGTACGACAGGACCTTTGGAGTATAACCTTTCGCGGTGCGTTTGTTGCCGTTTTAAATTGGAACAGTTATTTCAGGCGGTTGTCTGCTGGAGTCTTCGCTTTCTGCGCCAAATGCATCCTCGAAGCGTCGCACGGGGTTTTTCATTTAAAAACAAATAGTGGCACACACTAGACCTATGTTCCTGATGCGATGTCCGCAGCACATTCGGAAATCGATGAAAGCTTTCGACTTCTCCATCGCTTTTCAACTGTCCAAGTAAAGGCGAGGGCTCATAACACATTGCCGCAGGGAAGAGATCGATTAATTCAGGTTTTTGGCATATTAGTCCCTGTTCTAAAACTTCTCGAAGCACACGTTTGGACCTCCCCGAAGATCTCGAAGATCCCGTGGACACTACGGCTGGTGGTGGTGGCGAATCGCATGTTTTAATGCGAATGTGCCAGTGTTGCGCGGCGCGAATGGGTGCGTGCGCACGACCATAAAGGTAAATTAATGGCTCCAATAATCTTTATTGGCTATAAATTTCTTAAATCTGTCCACGAGGCCGTTGCCGAGGTTTTGGTGTCCTTCCTTTGGTCCGTCGTTCTCGTGATCGCTGCTCCGGGAAGTCGTAGACGTGGACGGTTTTTTAAGTTTCTAACGGCTGTCGATGAAGATCGCAGAGGAATCGAGATGCTTGGCCAATAGGTCTGGATCGTAATAATTCCGGATGGTTATTGGAAAAGAATATCATTCAAGAAGTAAAAAGAGAAACTCTTCCTGTTATTGAAGCATTGAAAACCTCTCCAATCGAACTTATTGAATGAATGATTTTTTCTCCTCGCGCGTTTGTGAAATAATGATTCTGCAAAAGGTTTTTGAAAGAATTGTAACAGCGCGCCGCGGACGACATGCGGTGAGCGGCCGGATCCTATCATGTCCAGAAAACGGACGATCACCTGCCATGAACGCCACGGGAAATTAAAAGCAGTTGCTGCTCTACAGCACTGTGCCCGCGGCTCGGCTTCCCGCTGACTTCGGTCCGACATATTCCCGCGTCTTGCGAAGGAGCGCACATTACCTTCTGTCAGAATTCGGACCAGCAGCTCCATGGGGAAGCCCAAGATCAAGCCGCCTCGACCGACGGAACCTGTTGTGGTTCTCTGCCTTCCTGCTTCGCCATACCGTCGATCCGCTCAAAGCTGCTGTGTAGCCGATCTTGACGGAATCGATGACGGACGGAGACGATCATTAGTTACCCTATCTTAACGCCATTCTCAGATGACCTCCCGCTTTGTTTTGAAAACACGGTGAAATTTGTAATGTGAACAAACGATTCCTGCCGTCGCGGGATACGGCAAGATCTCGAAGATATTTGTTGATTTTTTTTTTCTTTCCCGAGACCTATGTTTGTTATGCTGCGCTGTTCGAATGTTCAGCCGCGGCCTACGTATTGTTTTCGTTTAAATTGGATATGAATTTATTTCAAGATGGGACGAAGCTGTTATGCGTACAAGTTCACGGCTATGGCCTCACGGTTCGGCCTCAACCGGGGCTGACTTTCCACTGGGCGGAAATTATGTCGATGGAAAATTTACGATAATGGCCAAGGCATGTGGTGGAGTCGATTATGATTTAGGTGGTAGAATTAACCAACCTTCATTAACAGGTTGCGGCACTGTTGCACTGCCGCCAAAGTTGTCGATGGCAATCAACAGCGGGTTTAATGCGCACCACCAAGTCCGATAATGAGTTTGTGTAGGGCCGTTTTGTAGGATAAATTATTGATTGTTTCCCTAATCGGTATCTCCGCTAGCCTACGAAAGTCAAAGTGGACAAATGTGAACTTTTTTTCTAAATTAAGTTACACTACTGGAAATTCGTATCACAAAATTCAGAAAACGGAACTTATATAAGAAAATCGTATTCCAAATCCTATCAGCAGATCCATTGCTTATCATCCGTTGCTTACAGTCTTCTGATTCGCGGCTTCGATACTGTTTTCTAACATGTTTGCCTCAAGTGTATTCTTTTCTTTCCCGAAATTTGTTTGGGTCAATACTTATTGAGTTGCCTTAGATACTGAAGAAGAATTCAGGGAAGACCCTTCTAAGAGTAGATTCATTCAAGGCATAACCTCACGAAAGTCCTACAATGCCAATATATCTAATCTCAGTTGCCATGCGTTGTTAAACGAAGCCTGCATAAGTGCTGTTGAAGTAGTGACTACATTTTCCGTTAATTGTCATTCGTAGGTACAACATGTTCTAAGGCCCAGTCCTGTTGACGTGGCCATTTGGTTAATGTTGGTAAAATGCCTACTCAGTTTCTCATCAAAGGTATCCACTAGCAACACCGAGTGTCGTACTACTGTCATTATGGAAGGGAATCTGATCCTCTTTTTAAACATCGATTAGATTACCTTGGAACGTGTAACTCGTGGACAA
Source organism: Anopheles cruzii (assembly GCF_943734635.1). Taxonomy (NCBI): domain Eukaryota; kingdom Metazoa; phylum Arthropoda; class Insecta; order Diptera; family Culicidae; genus Anopheles; species Anopheles cruzii. Next base: position 37,206,228 of record NC_069145.1, read on the forward strand.
AGGCTGCGAAGTAAATCCCCTTTGGTCATGTCAGATGAAATACCCTTGAGGAAGAATTTCGCTCATCCCATTGCCAAATAAATGATAAATTTCCACGCGACCAACATCCCATTCACGTGACGATCCTTGTCATAATGAATTGGATCCTTTCACCGGTTAAAAGAGCGGAACGAACCGAGCAGAAATGATTGAATCAGCTTTTGGGATCCGCAGGTTGGTTAAACTTTAGAAGCGGAATTTACACTTTTCTTCGAAGTCGTCAACCCCTCACCAAGGCGATTATACTCCGCTGAGTCAAAGAACATACTAAAGAACCCTTGATCCTTCCCATTCGTAAGACGTTATTCTTAGCTTGGTTTCACAATGCTCATATTGCACTGGTGGAACTGCAATCGTTGAGAGACGGAGAGGTCCTCGAATTAGCGATGTTTTTTGATGTTTGAATCATGTTACTAAATTTAAATTTCTTATACGCAACTTATACTAATACACGAACGACCGCCATTGGAAGGAAGATAAATAAATAAATGGCGATACAAAAATGCAGCCAATCTTTTACAACTCTACCCCGTAACAATTTATTTGCAAAAACCTTTCAGCAAAATAACTTTCAAGGTAACGTGATCGTATAAACTCCACTTAGGAGCCTTAAACGGAAGATTTGGATGTCGAGCAAAGGACAAGCATGGAAGTTTTCGGCCAGCGATGAATCGGAAAGTCTCCGTCGCCGTATTAGTGAAGAGATGTCTTGCAAAATCACTGCAGGTCGTATAAGTATGCTTCGAGGATGATGTCCCTGGGGCCGTATAGAAGTGAATGCTTTTAATCTAGCTGCAGGTGAATCAGGTTATTAGATTCAATTGCTTGTTGGCGGTTTTAAGGGTTCCTCAGAGGAAAATGAATTAGATTTCAGCAAACCCTACGGAATACGTTCTATTGCTGTGTGGGAAATGAGTAACGTCCGCCAAGAAGTAGCGTCTGTCTGTCGCGCCGTCTGTTTCTTTGGCGTTGATTAGGGAAATAATTGAGTCTAGCTAAGTCACAGCCGAAAAGAAACAAAACCGCCACTAGCTACGACAACACATCTATTCCCACATCTAATGAATTTCTCATGGTATCTCGGGAGTCCTTTCGACGTTTGGGGGCATCTTGAAGAAACATACTTCAGTTTCAAGTTTATGAAGTCGCTGCGGTAGCCCATGGCACCAAGCACTCCTTCGAAAGCTTTCGCACAAACATCACTTTCGGAATTTTCATTTCAGAAATTTTAAACGTATCCCTTAGTTTCCGTCCAACTGCAGCAAACTTTTGAGACCAATTTTAATCTGGCTTATGAAAGTGTAAGCGGAAGCTGGTGATCCTTTGCCGGTCTCTTGCCGATGCACCATGGCGTTCGAATAGGCAGCAAACCCGTAATTAGTGCGTTGGATAATTGAGACATCCAGGAGGCTTGTTCGCTGTGGTCGTGTCCAGTGTGGGAGATAATTTATGAATCGTACCGCTTCTGCTAGCAAGTGATCCTTGTGATCCGCGATGAATCTCCGGTCGGGAACTTATTATCCTGACCCTTAATTAGCTGTCGAGCATTAGTCACAGTGGTGACCGGCCCTTAGCTCTGCCCAATTTTAACAGAGCAGGTGTTCGGCAGGAACAGGGCGCGTCGAGCGAATGGTTCCTGTTATGTCTAAACTGATCCCTTATTACATGCAACATATATAATTTGGTACGCGATGGACATCGAATATATTATTCGACAATTATCATTCATTTCTGCATGGATGTGGTCAGTTAACGCAGTGGCAACGCAGTCCGTTGTTACCGGGAACCGGGAAATTGCAGTGAATCCCACTTTTGGATGTCTCTAGCCAAAGTGTGTTTTTGGCATAATAATTTATGCAACATGTTCTAATTACTTTGGACTTCAAACACAGACACGCGTAGCGTGTGTGTGTGTTTTCTCTGTGTTCCGAACCAAGGATTGGAGATTTTATTATTTATTGCCACACAGAGTCCGTAATTACGCTCGATGGTTTGCAGGTCGCCACGCACACCCATCCATGAACCCATCCACCGACACCAACCCATGATGAACACGCAGCTGACGATTGTTCTGGCTGATGTTGAAGTTCCTGAACGCAAGCCAGAGTACTTTAGGCATACCGATCTCAAACTGTCAGTCTGGGCCGATTTCGATCAAGGCGAAGCATTTGTCCGATTGGCTACGCTACGTTCTGGCCAGTCTCGTATTGACAGACGTAACAGGCCCGGTTCCTGCTTCCCAGTTGATTATCTCATGCGTTTCACCTGATCAAAATTCTCCCTTAGCGGGGGTTTCGTCACAGCGGGATGCCACTCCAGTCTCACGTCTTGTTGCGGGCAACAATCTTGCCCCGGGCACCGATCGTGATCGGGTCGAGCAAGAGCCAAAGAAAAGCAGAGAGGTTCAACGGGCGAGTCATGAAACCGATATGCGGCCCGAGATCTGCAACAAGTGTGGTATTACTAATTTAATTGGATTTTGACAATCGACTTCGTTGACTGCTATTGCTGCTGCAGATCGAGTAATTTAGAAGCACACATATCAGAGGTCGGTGATGGACGTTGCGGATGTTGTCGAATACATCGACTAGCGATCGACACACCGAACATCGAGTTATTGAGTGATTGAGTCTGTGGAGGATAACTGTTTCTCTACGTGCATTACTACTGAGAGGCAAGAACTTCGGAACGATGGAAAACCGAGCAGTTCGTTTTGGTTCGAGCTAGCTGGTCAGTAACGTACGACATCATTTCAAATGCTAAATGATGCTAATCGTTTAACGCAACGGGAATGCCACTCGTGGGACTTTTCGAGACAAATTTGTCAAAATGATTGGAACCGAATGCAAGAGAGCCCGACCAACGTTGGCATAGCCTCAGTAGGTGCCAAACAACCTGGTGCTCAGTAAGAAGGTTCCTATTAAACTTAAGCCAACAAAGCTCATCTGTTTTGCAAGTTTCCATTTTCGTTTGAAACGTTTTAAAGTTGTTGGAAACTTGTTGGTAGACTCTAGAGAAAAAGGTTGCAGACATTCTAACGGTATGGAAATGTCATTAGCTCTTCAACATAAGAAGAGTCCTTTTGCGAGAAACCTTTCCCAGTTTGTGTCGGAACTTTTCTTCAGAAACTTATTGCATCTACCTTTCACGGTCGCTTTTGTAACTTTATCCAACGAAACGTTTTTTAAACAATCATTAAACAGGCCACCGTCTAATGAAGCTCATCGAGATACCTGGAAAAAGTAAACTCGGCACGGATCAACTTTAGTGTTTAGCTCTGGGAAGGCTATGGCCAGAATCGGGTATGGCTAACCGCAGAGCTGATTAATTATTTACTACTTAAAGAATCCTGCACGCCGTTGGAAAGATTGCGACAGGCGAAGGACCAATCACACCGTACCACGGCGGAGCTTCAGATTGCAATGTTTACACTTTTCCGAGCTTCATGGCCTCCTCTGGCGTGGATAGATGGTTTATGTAACGAGGCAGAAACTTTCCGTTGCCTTCCAAGCGATGTCCCCTATAATTTTTTTTAGTATTCCTAGAAGCGGTGCGGATCGACGTCGACGACTAGGTTTCCGGCCAGGCCAGCAAAAAAGAGCAAACAAATATTTCACTCTCAGACATGATGCTTGATTGGGTTGCTCTCTATTCCCATAGGGGACCGTCCCTAAAACGGAGTGTGTGTGGCGGAATATTATACAAACAGGCAAAATGTGACGGTTCTGAAATGATTCCGGCTATGGCCATAGGGCCGAAAAGCCAGAATAATGTTAGAAATAAAACAGCAGCAGCAAAAAAACTTGCAAACCCTACGGTTGGACTCCGTTAATGTTCTGGTTCCATCGTTTTACGCAGTGTAATTCCACGACTTCAGTTTGGGCACGTTGGCCAACCTCCCAGTAGCGAGCTACACGAGAAGCGCCAGGATGCTTGTGACAGGATGGGTTTTGTTCCGATAATTGCCGCCGCCCGACTGGATGCCGCCCCCAGTGGATGAGGTGACAAAATCAGGTCCAATCGACGACTCACGGTGGACGCCGTTGTTTTGGGTGAAGGTATTTGAAAGATTTTTCAATCGCAAAGTGTTTATGGTGGGGTGGATCCGCCTTCTTGTGTACCGTCGTTCAGCACCGCTGAAACCATGGAATCACGATTACCGTTTATGACAGAAAGTTAATGATATTCAAAGTTTTCTCCGGTGAGACATCTGACACCTACAATTTCGTCGGGCATTTACGATCGTTAGATCGGAGGCACAGCATGCGTGATGCTCACTGTGGACTTTGCCGGGCCAGGGAGCAACCGATGAAACATGCATTATTAATAAACGATAAAATACTGTCCCCAACCTGGACTGGACTGCTGTTTCCACAGATGGTGCAGCCGACGTGCAGAATAGGCTATAAAGATTTTCGGGTGTGTCGCAAGCCAACCAGCTCATCCCAGGTGGCAGACACCAGAATATCGGATCCCTCCCAGGTGGTGGATTCAGCTGGAACCTGGGGGCAGGTTAATTGTCGCAAAGGGCGCGTGGAACGATTCCTCCCAATATTTAATTAAAATTATGGAAATTAAATATTTAATTGCAGATGTCTAGTCGTTTTGGCAGATTGATCAAATTTACATAAATTAGCTCCGTTGTCGAATAAATAATAACACCATGACCGCTGTCCGGCGACGAAGACGATGACAGCGAACGATGGCATTCACTGGAACCCGCACCCAGGGGTCTCCGGACAAGGAGCCGACGAGCTGGCCTAAAGGCGTTGGAATACATTAGCATTTCGTTAGATCACTCATGCGATCGGCAAACGATACCCGCTACCAACAGCAACTTGGCTCGAAGGACGGCCCGCGGCGAGAAACCGTTTATGGGAAGCTGGCAAGATAAATTTGGGGAACAATTTGTGCCTCTCGCACGGTTAGAGATTCGGTACGGTTCTTGCTACTTCCGTCGTCGAGAGCGATGGGCGTGCAAATGATTAAGTCCGAATCGAATTGTGGTTCGCGGGACGGGCAAAGAATGTCGGTTTCCCTTCGTTGAACAGGGAACGACGAAGAATTACACGGAACTGGAGCCAGCATAAAGTCTCGTTATCTTTGACGCCGGCGGCCGAGATTTCGTAGAGGTCGACGGCAATATTACTTTGTTCCATCGAAATGTTCGGTAGAATCGGCATCTTTTGCCATCGAATACAATCCGCGTAGCCTTACTGTGTGGTGTTGTATTTTTTGCCAATTTGCCAACTGATTCCACACAACTCGTGCGGTGCACTTAATCCTTTGACAAATCCTGCCGAGGGGAACCCAAAAGTACAGCGACCCAATTAAATATTACCCATTCAATTCTGGAAAACCATGTAGTTTCGCTACCGGCGGTGGCTGGTCTTCCATCCTTTATGCATGTTCCCATAGCGATTGAGCTCACCGCCCCGGTCGGTTTGATTCTGTCTGTTCGTCCCTGAGGTTGCACCCTTTAACAAGCCCTCCACAACGCGAAGTAACACAAACACACGATGCTTATCGGCTTAGTGCGCGACGCATTTCGTGGGGATTTATATGCTCGCTTTCGGCGTTAAACTTGTCCAATGGGATGCTCGCGGTTCCACGCTGAACCGCACTGACTCCCCGCTCAACTATTCATTATCACGACTCCACGGAAGAATTTCTGGAAGAGGGAACGTAACAAAAAACCGGATCGGAGATCACGCCACGCTTCGTCCTGGACAAATGTAGCGCTTCCTTATGCTAATTTCCACTTATCGTTCACCATCCCGGGTCCTGGGCTATGGTTTGACAACGGTCTATATGCTATGCACGTGTGCATACCACCCGTACATTCAGTTGAGCACAACTGGGCTCATAATTCGTAATTTCTAATTAAAAACGATCAAAATCTTCCGTCCGTTGTCGTTGTATTTTTGCTCTGCCCATTTATGATGTCTCTTTTTAAAGCTACCCGTTGGCGACCAGCTCCCTGGTGGCAGGATATTTATGGAGGGTTGATAGACACATTCTCATAACAAAAGTGGCCAACAGGGTAGCCGGCTGAACATCGCGAAACGCAATTGGAAGCGCTAATCTCATAGTCTCGCGCTTGCCGCGTCCACATGCCGGTGACGATGCGCGGAATGTTGATGACAATCTAGCTTATGGCGCAAAAAATTGAGTTCCACGAGTGAGGATGTGCCAGATTAAAGTGCCCCCTCTGAAGGGTGTTCCAGATGGAGATGTGCCCTCAGCCCACTTACTTCTTCACGAACATATTGTAACCGTTTTGAATTATTTATCTGTAAAGCATAGCGCAAATTTTAAAATAGGTATTATTTACATAAGTATTTACACGCTACAACACAACAAAATAGAATATTTCAATAGATTTCTCGAAAACAGGTCAAAGAAATCTTTTGCTAAGTATTTAATCTATAATTGTCTTTTATGAGTTTTCATGATTTTTTTCTAAAGCTTTCTTTAAACAACTGTAAAATTATTTTTATGGCTGAAGTACTTTTCTGAAATTCATGAAAATCGTTTCAATGTTTAACTCTGATTTCTGTCAAAGGATACCCCAGTAAACAATTATTATTACAATACATTTCTCGTTAAGGATTTGAAGGACGTTCAGGTCCTCAAGAACCGTTTCTCGTGGTCTGTAAGGCGTTGCTTTTGTTCCGGGCTAAGGCAGGGAATTATCAACATAAAAAGACAGCCCCAAACTCCGAATCTTTATGCAAATATGCTTCGCATTTACCTACTAACGGTTCCACTATGATAATTATGCTGTGATTATGTCACATTTATACTTTTCCTTTGCTCGTATCCATTGCCCTACACAATCTCAATGATTGCATCTGTTTCGCGATGATGAGTCTACGTATCGCACAGTCTCCACAAAGGAAGGAATTGCTAAGACAATCTCAAACATACCGTATGCTTACGTAAGATTACTCTTCTGTCGATTTCGGTCGTGTCACCACGTTCTAATATCCTTTCTAGAGGAATGAGAATCAAACGGCATCCACGGTTCCGAAACAATCAGCATCGTTTCGCTCTGCGCCCAAGTACAAAACAAGGAAACATCCTCGCCACGGCTGGGATACGTTGCTGTAAAAACCTTAGGGTTGATAGGGTACAGACTTTTGACGTAGTACAGACACAACATTTCAAGCGGCCGGATGTGAGAGCATTCGAGATGGGAACCGGAACATGAAAGGACGTCCGGAGCGTACTACAAAGCGCCTCGCTAACGCTACGTATGTAATTTCGCCTTTCACTTTGGTGCGCCTAGACGATTGTTGCCATTGTCGGTGTTATCATGCGGTGGTCCAACCGCCAGCATTTCATGAAGCAGAGGTTCTTTTCGAACCGCAAACTGCTTTGCACAAGATGGACTGATGAAGTCTCGGTTACGATGAAAAACGTCACTCCGAAACGACTTCCGACGAAACCACCGCACGATAACAAATCTTGGAGGGTAGACTGAAACACCGTTAATAGAAGTGCGAAAAGTTCTCCGGTGCAGCCACTCTCTGCATCCGGTCTTTACCGGCGTGGTCAAGTGTAATCCAGGTCGGCTTACACGCCATCAATTAAAGACATCTTGCTGCCTGGTAATTACTCTTCCAAGCCATGCACCGCAGCGCATTGTCACGGGGGCAACGATGCATCATCGGTATCTAATGAATTCCGTACCGAGAAGCTAATCAGAGTGCAATGGGGCCGTAGTGTGGGAGATGAGCTTGCAGGAATGCCTATCACCTGCATTGGACCTACCTGTTGGATGCCGACGAAGTACCGGACCGTTCCGATGGACAGGAAATGAAATGCTAATCCAATCGGTCGATGATCGACCTGCCAATCGGACAACTTGTATGCCACTAAAAATGATTGTAAGGTATGTTCCTGTTATGGGTGTTTGTTGTCCGGATCTTGGTTGTGTAATTGACACATGGACGGCCGATTAATACCGGTATGAATAAATTCGATAAGCTGGTTTCAAGAAAATCTCATTCTAACGAGGTGACGCTACGAGTTGTGTTTGGGAGTTTTAAGGCCCGTCTACACGCTACGATATATCGTTTCAGATCAACAAAATCTAATGCGCCGAGCATTAATTTCGGACCAATTTCCATACATGTGTGCGTGTGATATGGTCTTTTTTTGGAGCGTATGTTAAAAAGTCCAATTGGTTCGAGTTTATCGATACTCGATAGACGAGTAAGTGATTCCTGGTTCGCCAAAGCGAACGCGACTCATTGGCGTCTGCAGCTGTACTAGGCTGCTCATTAAATTCGGAGCCTCGACAAGAAAGAGCGCTGCTACGAGCCTGGTTTTTGTTTTGTGATATTGGTACACTCTTCAAATGAACGTATGTGAAGTTTCATTTCAATCGGTCACTTAATTTTTTTTTCACAAGCCATTTAGTATCGACATGTCACATAATATTTTTAAAGTTCTTATGACGTCATTATTTGATGAAAAACCCTTTCAGCGCACGATTTTTTTTTGGTTTGAAAACAGATGGAAGTCGTTAGGAGTCAAATCTAGTGAATACGGTGGATACTCCAACAATTCGGACTTTAATTCATGGATTTTTACCATTTTCAAAATGCTCTTGTGACACGGTGTATTGCTCTGATGAAAGAGGTTTTTTTTTCTTCTGCAGAGCGGGTCTTTTTTCACGAATTTTCACTTTCAGTAGGTCTTAAATGTTACAAAAATAATCAAAATTTATTGTTTTATCAATTTGCAAGTAATCCGCTAACAAAATTCCATTCGCATCCCACAAAACTGATGCTAACATCTTTCTAGCCAATTTTTGAACGAACTCGTTTCGGAACCGAAGAAAAAGGTTCACAGCACTCCTTAACCTATTGTTTTGATTCAGGATCATGGTGATAGACCCAAGTCTCATCCACAGTGATGATTCGATGCACAAAATCCACTTTATCCTATCGAAAACGCTTTAAATGTTGTCAAGAAAGATGCATTCGAATGCGTTTGTAGCAAATGCGGCACCCATGTTGCAAACAGCTTTCAGGAACCCAAAACTTCAGTCAAAATGTTGGTTACACTGCTCAATGAGTTGGCTAGGTCTTGTACTTAATTTGTATCAGTGATTGGACGATTTTCGAAAACGATATCCTGTATTGTTTTACGATTTCCGATGTTGTGTCTGTTTTTTGACGTTTTTGACATGGATCGTCTTGAAGGCTACTACGACCACGTCTAAACTCATAAGTGCCCCTTTTACCCACCTAATTAAAGGTAAAGAGTCCTTATACACTTTCAACATTCGTTCATAATTTTTCTTTGCTTTTAAACCTTTCAAAAATAAAAATTCAATCACTGCACGAGACTTGATTTTTTCCATTGTGAAAAATACTGTGACATGTCGATACTAAATGGCTTGTGAAAAAAAAATTAAGTGACCGATTGAAATGAAACTTCACATACGTTCATTTGAAGAGTGTACCAATATCACAAAACAAAAACCAGGCTCGTAGCAGCGCTCTTTCTTGTCGAGGCTCCGAATTTAATGAGCAGCCTAGTATTTGGCGTGTATTAAGTGCGGAACTATGGCAGAAAAGTAATTCAGAAGAAACGTAGAACAGATGTCGCGTTGTTCAATTAGATCGACTTGACAGCTACCGGAGACATGAATAAGGAATGAAATAATAAAACAGCAATTCACGGGGCGAACTTTACACATAATGTCCCAAAGTACCCGTTAGTTTAGTTATCACCTGGCTGCAATCTCTCCGTCTTCAGCAAAATAGACAAACAGAAAACGCATAAAATGGCTGTTTACATTTCTTTTTTCTTCACGAAGCAAAATCTGCTCTATAAAATTTTAATCTTAACGCACGTATTCTTCGGGGAGGCCTTCGGGTGGCAGTAATGCGAAAAAACAATCAAGTGAAGGGAAAAGACCTACCCAAAACCCAGCATTAGCATCCTTCAGAATAGAACCCCACGAGGCGTATCTTAGCAAAGTTGTGTCGAGAAAACGAATTCTAACGCCACCTGCCGCTTTCTGCAATACAAAAATTCTTTGTCTTAAACACTTGGGACCGTGTGGGCCGACGGACGATTGGGTACGAGGAGCGCATTATAAATTATGAATTTAATTTGCATAAATTAGCTTCCATCGAAAAGTGAAATCCTTCCGGCAGTCTCTGGAATAGGGAAAACGGAACATTCTCCAAGGTATTCGAGACCTGGGTGGTTGATGTCGGTCGGTCCACATTCCGTGGCGTCGTTTCCGCGGTCTCTCCCAACGGGCGAGTAATAAATTTTACAGCACGTACCAACAATCGTGCAGATTGTCTGCACAATGAAGTCGCCAATGAAGGGTGTATGGGCCGGAGACTGAGAGTGGGTGGCAAACAAAACGTACCCATCCTGGTTCGATCCCGGAACGATGGTGTGAGCTCCCGTGAGATTCGTGCAGCAGCTGGGAAAGTCCTAATCAATCCAAACACAGCTGTTCACCGACGGCGATCAAGGTGTTTGCAGTGCAAATAACATTTATTTATTTATTTATTTATATGTATAATTGGCTTGACGGGCCAGTGGCTTAATCAAGTCTTCTAATAAACTACCTAACAGAGGGATGGTCACCTGCGCTTACATCAATAGCATTTGTACGAAGTCTTTCACGGAAGCAGTCAAGTGTTACGTTGTAGTCGAAGTATATAAAATTGGCATTAAACTGTCTGCAAGCAAACGATAGTGGTTCGTATTGCCCAGCAACTGTACGACTAAAACTAACGGAAAGACAGATTGGCGCGGTGCGCGATGTATGAGACGGCACAATAAAATCGAGTTTCTCAAGAGTGGATCTACAATCGATCCGGCCCGTAATCAGACCAGCCACGAATAGACACTGGGCAATGACACGCCGCGTGCGGAGGGGTTCAATGCCGAGCAAGAGACAACGCGCTGGGTAGGGTGGCAAGGTTTCACGTTTAAAGAGACCAGTGCGGATTAGTGCATAGCGCGTGAAGTGCTTCTGAACTCGTTCTAGTCGGGCAATTGTCGACTCGAAATGAGGACACCAGATGACCGAAGCAAACTCCAGAATCGATCGGACGATACAGCAATAAATAGTTTTAAGACATACAGGGTCCCGAAACTCCCGAGTCATATGTATAAGTAATCCTAGCTGTTTCCTGGCTCTTGTTATCAGGCTATCGATGTGTTCCTGGAAGGTCAGCCGGTTGTCCAAGATAACGCCTAGATCCCTTACTCGCTCAACCCTAGTTATCAAATTACCACAGATCTCGTAATCCCAAAGTATCGGGCTCCTACTTCTGCTGAAGCTGACGGTTTGACACTTGCTAACACACACGGTCAGACCATTTCTACTGCACCAAGTCTGAAGGTTGTTTACGTCGGCCTGAAGCTTAAGACAATCCCTGGTGTCAGTGATCTCGCAAAAGAGCCTAGCATCGTCCGCGTATAATAGTAGCCTGGAGGCGCTTATCGAGTCTGGAAGGTCATTAATGAAGAGGTTGAACAGAAGGGGACCTAAGTTACTGCCTTGGGGCACACCTGAGGAACTGGTGAAGTGTTCTGAGCTGTCAGTGGCGAGTTTTACGTGGTATTGCCTACCAACAAGATATGAGCGGAACCAGTTGATCATGACTTCCGTAAGCCCAAGTTTACTGAGTTTAGCCAACAGCAGTTCATGCGGAACCGTATCGAATGCTGCCTGCAGGTCCGTATATATTACATCCACCTGCGATCCCCGGTCCAGGTGACGTCTACAGAAGCTGCAGAAGTCCATTAGGATAGTCGTGGTTGAACGCTTCTGGACAAAACCATGTTGCAGCGGGGTGATGATGTGCCTTGACCAATTGGCCAGGGCCTCACACACAATCATCTCGAAGACTTTAGCGCACGCTCCCAGCGATGTAATACCACGGTAGTTTGATACGTCATGTGTGTCCCCCTTTTTCAGGATCGGCGTCATCGTCGAGCATTTCCACGCCTTCGGAAAGTAGCCCGTCCGTAGAGAGAGATTGAAGATCCACGATAGTAAAGGCGCTAGTTCCGAACTGCATTGTTTTACCAGGCGTGAAGGAATGCCGTCCGGTCCTGGGTTGCATGAATCCTTCAGAAGGTTGATAGCCGAGCATACCGTCGCTGGTGTCACAGAAATGCTATGAAACTGCAGCACACCTACAGGAACACTGGCAACCCCGACAGAAGACTCTAAGCTAGGGTCAGCTTGTTTAAATACGGATTTAAACTTCGTAGCAAAGAGCTCACATGCCTCCTTCTCATTACTAGCAACCAGATTACCAAGGTGCACATTTATCGGCGGTCCGGTTTTTGACTTCCTCTGGCTGTTCAAATGCTTCCAGAAGCGGGCAGGTTGCCTATATATCGACGTTTGCACACGGTTGATGTGATTATGGTATCGCGATCTGTTGTATCTTTTGTAGCGATAGCTGGCGCAGTGAAAGTCGGCTTTTGATACATCTGTATTAAGCTTATGATGCAGTCTGAGTGCCTTCTTCTTTATTCGCTTCAGGCGCTTCAGCTTTGTGTTGGACCATGCTGGATTCGGGGGGGGATCGGCCAGCGGTGTACAAGCGTTTATATTGTGAACCATAAAACTTGAAAAAGTAGCGACTGCGTCATCAAGGCTGGATGTCTGCATTGAGGTGAGATCAAAATTTGAGATTGCCTGACGTAGCTTCTCGACATCACAGCGGCGGAAGTCAAGCCTAGTTGAAGTGCGGTCAGTTACACTTGTCGAAGATTGGTTGCTGGAACTGCTAGCACGAGCGTCCAGGACACAGAAGAGCGGAGGATGATGGTTGTCAATCGGCAACAAAGGATCGGGTGCAGCGTAAACGTTGATGAATGGTCCAAGCGACTCACTCACCAAAACTAAGTCGAGTAGCTTTCCATTGTCATTGGTAACATTATTCAACTGAAATAGCCCACTGCTGTTGAAACTATCAGCAAATAAGTTATGCGCGCAAGTGCTAGCCGTTGGTACATAGTGATTGAGTAGATCATGAGTTGTTGCCATGTTCCAAATGAGCGCTGGTTGGTTAAAATCGCCGATAAGCAGTATTTTCCGGTTACCTCCACTGCGAACAGTAAGGTCACTTAGTGTATCAAACATTGAGGACAACACGGTGGCATTGGAGCTCAGGCTGGGCGAAATGTAGACGGCACCAATCCAGAGCGGCGTTCCTAATTCCACGCGCACCCACACTTGCTCGAGATTATCGGTGCCTGCTCTCACCACAGATGAGTGAATGCCCGACCTGATTGCAATTAACACGCCTCCACCACGTCTATGCACACTAGTACGGGGATTCCGATCGCAACGGTAAACCGTGTGGGAATCGCTGCTGAACAGGGCCGTCGGGATATCGTCGTCAAGCCAGGTTTCCGTCAGTATTATGATATCCGCGACGGACTCGGTAAGAGCCAACCGCAAGCTACGGATTTTCGTTTTGAGCCCTCTCACGTTTTGGTAATAAATGATCGCGGAGCGGAGCGGAGCGGTAGATGAAGTGCGTGTGTTGAGTCAGTCGTGAGTAGCGCGATCATCAGGCAGATTTATATCGTCATAAGTATTCGAGGCGCTGTCCGGACGGGGCCTTTTGCACCGATTGGTGGGCGAGCCGAACGATCGGTTACCAAAACGTAGTGCCATATCGGAGTATCGGGGCGGCGTCGACGATTTTGCCATAGAGCTCAGGTCGACGAAACTCATCTGATCCGGGACGGGAGGCAAAGTCAACCCGGACGCAGGTGTGTTGGGCCGGGGCTTGCTAACAAACTCACGGAAGCTGACACCAGCCGGCCACGTCGCCGGATCGAGTGCTTTTTCCCTCAAGGCCGGAGGTAAGCCGACCTTGAAAGAGAGAAACGAGACAGATGCGATGTCACGGTCTCTCGCAAGCAGCCTCCTGATAACAACATCCGTGTCACCAAGACACTGACAAACCATGTCAGAAACCTGCTCGTCGGTAGTGTCCGTCGACAGACGCGAAATGAAGAGCCACATCCTGGGTTGGGGTGCAGGGACAGTCTTAATTAGTTGCTTCGGCGCAGTGCCGACGACAAGCGGGGGCTTAAGTGAAGCCACGGTGGTTTCGTGGCGGCGGTCAGGCAACGTGCGTTCCTTGGTCACGGCAGCGTATGAGGTGTCGGTTGTCGCACCGGCATGCAAGGCACCAGTACGGCGATCGGCGACGGCAACAGGAGAGCGAGACGACTCTACCAGGCGAGAGAACCGGCGATCGAACTCAGCCAGAATGTCGCTCTTCAACCGATCAAACATGGGGTCCAACCCACGCAGAACAACACTCTTCATTCGCATGGCGCCGTCCTCCAGCATGACCGAGCAGCTGGGGCAAACCCACAACAGTTGCGGGTTGCGGAACAGCTCCTTGCGGCATGTCTGCGGCAATCCCAGGCACTTGCCGTGAAACGCGTCGTTGCAGAATCCGGCACAACGGTACGCGACATCGTCCGCGCCAAGGGTTCCACGGCACGCTGAACAGGTATTAGTCGTAGTGATGTCCGTGGTATCAGTCATGGCGATAGTGATGGTGTCGAGGAAGTGATGAGTGACGTCGGTGAGTGGGAAGTGTTGGTGTTGAGTGCCCGGGCGGCGACAATGGCGATCAGCTGACCGAAAAATCGACCAACACAAGCGGGGACAAAGTTCAGTGAACGAAATGACGCCAAAACAATTTTGTGAAAAAAACACGCACGACCGACGCGACCGCAGAAACAAAAAGATTCCAGGTATACCTGGCAATCGCGGACAAGACAAAACGAAAAAACGTCAACGAACGGCGCGAGGACACATAGAAAGTTAAGAATTAAAACAGTGCAACGGATGCACGTCTGAACGATCCAAGAGACACTTGACACCACCATTTAGAATCATAACGCTAATTTGATGATGCATCAGGTGTATTGCGTCGAGTAGTTGTCGGGTTTGATTTGTGCATTGCCTCTCTGGCACGCCTCCGGGACCATTGGTACCCGAATCCCTTCGTAAAATTTAATGGAATCAAATCTCCATTATCGGGGATGTTTGCAACGGCTATGGCACCTCGCTTGGTCGGCAGAACGGAAGCATATCCTCGTCTCGCCGTAGAGTAGGGATCCGTGGCGTACGAAACGTCGCACGTGTTTCGGATTGAATTGCACGCTTATGATGTTGGGGTGAGGACATCCTTCCATCATTCACTTGCACGTGCGCGCGTAAGGTACGGCGTTGTTTCTATGTTTAAAGTTCCAAAAGCTAAGCTTTGTGAAACGCACTGTTGAATGTGGCGAAGGGCGACCGAAGCGACTGAAACGACAGTGTAGCACTCCCTTTAAAGTTTTCTTAAATTCGAGGCCTTCCGGTTGAGCAAATTATGTTCAATTCCAAGGCTATAACTCGTCTGAAACACTTCTCTTAGGGTGCGGGATCTGTTGACCTTCTGTTGCGGAGTCTAACGTATGATGTACATGCGCCGCGCCATGTAGACCAACGTTGTGCACAAATGTTGCCAAATCCTCCTTAAATGCCATGAGCGGCGTAAATCAAATCCCCAGCTCCCAACTTATGCATTTTAAATCAGTACTACTTACGGTGACCTTCATCGGCCA